>NC_069505.1:215537226-215837226 GCF_027579735.1 Bombina bombina
TCTATACTAAATTACAAAGTAATCAGCTCTTTTACCTGTAAAAAAAATACAATCCCCCTCCAACATTACAACCCACCACCCACACACCCCTACTCTAAAACCCACCCGATCCCCCTTAGAAAAACCTTACACAACCCCCCTGAAGATCACCCTACCTTGAGCCGTCTTCAGCCAGCTGGCCACCGATGGGACAGAAGAGGACATCCGGACCGGCAGAAGCCTTCATCCTATCCGGGCAGAAGAGGACATCCGGACCGGCAGACATCTTCATCCAGGCGGCATCTTCTATCTTCATCCTTCCGGAGCAGAGCGGAGCCATCTTCTATCCAGCAGACGCGGAGCCATCCTCTTCTTCCGATGTCCTAACGACGAATGAAGGTTCCTTTAAATGACGTCATTCCAAGATGGCGTCCCTCGAATTCCGATTGGCTGATAGGATTCTATCAGCCAATCGGAATTAAGGTAGGAAAAATCCGATTGGTTGATTTAATCAGCCAATCAGATTGAAGATGTCTGGAAGGATGAAGATAGAAGATGCCGCCTGGATGAAGATGTCTGCCGGTCCGGATGTCCTCTTCTGCCCGGATAGGATAAAGACTTCTGCCGGTCCGGATTTCCTCTTCTGTCCCATCGGTGGCCAGCTGGCTGAAGACGGCTCAAGGTAGGGTGATCTTCAGGGGGGTAGTGTTAGGTTTTTTTAAGGGGGGATCGGGTGGGTTTTAGAGTAGGGGTGTGTGGGTGGTGGGTTGTAATGTTGGGGGGGGGATTGTATTTTTTTTACAGGTCTAAGAGCTGATTACTTTGGGGCAATGCCCCGCAAAGAGCCCTTTTAAGGGCTTTTAAAAGAGCTGATCACTTTGTAATTTAGTATAGGGTAGGGAATTTTATTATTTCGGGGGGCTTTTTATTTTATTAGGGGGCTTAGATTAGGTGTAATTAGATTGAAATTCTTGTAATATTCTTTTATTTTTGTAATTTAGTGTTTGGTATTTTTTGTATTATAGTTTAGTTTATTTAATTGTATTTTAGTTTAGATAATTGTAGTTAATTTATTTAATTAATTTATTGATAGTGTAGTGTTAGGTGTATTTGTAACTTAGGTTAGGATTTATGTTACAGGTAAGTTTGTAATTATTTTAACTAGGTAGCTATTAAATAGTTATTAACTATTTAATAGCTTTTGTACCTAGTTAAAATAAATACAAAGTTGCCTGTAAAATAAATATAAATCCTAAAATAGCTACAATGTAACTATTAGTTATATTGTAGCTATGTTAGGGTTTGTTTTATAGGTAAGTATTTAGTTTTAAATAGGATTCATTTATTTAATTATAGTAATTTTAGTTTCTTTTCTTTAAATTATATTTAAGTTAAGGGGGTGTTAGGGTTAGACTAGGTTTAGGGGTTTATAACTTTATTATATTATCGTCGACGTTGGGGGCGGGAAATTAGGGGTTAATAATTGTAGGTAGGTGGCGGCGATGTTAGGGAGGGCAGATTAGGGGTTAATAAAATTTATTATAGTGTTTGCAAGGCGGGAGTGCGGTGGATTAGGGGTTAATACATTTATTATAGTGGCGGCGATGTCCGGTCAGCAGATTAGGGGTTAATAAGTGTAGGTAGGTGGCGGCGACGTTGGGGGGACAGATTAGGGGTTAATAAATATAATATAGGTGTCGGCGATGTTAGGGGCAGCAGATTAGGGGTTCATAGCTAAAATGTAGGTTGAGGCGGTGTCCGGAGCGGCAGATTAGGGGTTAATAATATAATGTAGGTGTCAACGATAGCGGGGGCGGCAGATTAGGGGTTAATAAGTGTAAGGTTAGGGGTGTTTAGACTTGGGGTTCATGTTAGGGTGTTAGGTGTAGACATAAAATTAATTTCCCCATAGGAAACAATGGGGCTGCGTTAGGAGCTGAACGCTGCTTTTTTGCAGGTGTTAGGTTTTTTTTCAGCCAGCTCAGCCCCATTGTTTCCTATGGGGAAATCGTGCACTTAATTACTATAAACTAAGTTATAATTAAAATAAAAAATCCAAACATTAATTTAAAATTAAAACCTAACATTAAATTACAATACATTAGTCTAAAATTACAAAAAAATAAAAAGTCTAAAATTACAGAAAAAAATAATCAAAATTATTTAAAAAATAAAAAAAATTAAACCTAATCCCTATAAAAATAAAAATGTACCCCAAAATAAAAACACCCCTAATCTAAACTAAACTACCCATAGCCCTTAAAAGGACCTTTTGTAGGGCATTGTCCTAAGTTAAACAGCTCTTTTACATTTAAAAAATACTAAGTCCTCCCCTAACAGTAAAACCCACCCACCAAACCCCCAAAATAAAAGGGGGTTTGGTGGGTGGGGGCATTTGTATGGGCATTGCTTTTTTACAAGCCCATTAAATCTTTAATCTTTAAAAAAAAAAGCCTAAATCTAACCCCCAAATAGGTACTCACCGTTCCTGAAGTCCAGCGGAGACGGTCTTCTTCCAGTCAGCTCCATCATCTTCTATCTTCATCCGGAGCAGAGGTGCAGAGCTGGCTTCCCCGATGCACTTATCCTCAGTGGTGGTCTTCAGCAGCGGTCTTCCGTGGCGGCAGTCCAAAGCAGCATGGAGGCTCCTCTTCATGCGATTGTCTATCGCACACTGAAGATTAAATGCAAGGTACCCCATAATTATTTGGGTACCTTGCATACCTGATTTGAACAGCCAATAGGATTTCAGTAGCTCTAATCCTATTGGCTGATTTCAAAATTTCAGCCAATAGGAATGCAAGGGAAATGTAAAGTTTGATAATTGAAAGTGCCCCTGTTTTTAATAGGATTTTTAAAAACCGGACACACATTCGTCAAACTTTACATCCACTTAAATTACGCTCAAGTGAACACGTTTACTTTAAACTTGTAAGAGGCTCCACTTGCAATCTAGCCCTTTAATAAAAAACATATATTTTAATTTATTTTAAATAGTTAAATACTTTATGTTTGTATGTTTTACATGAGTTTTTTTGTACTTATATTGGAGCCCTAAGGCTTTGCTTCATTTCTCCAGTTGTGCTAACTTTTTTTATTGCTGTTATGTGTTGCGCTTGAGCGATGATTAGTGCGGCCGTGCAAAATAAATGTAGGTCCTGCTAATATTTTCTGGTAATTGTTTTTACGATTTCAGATATTGAGCTATTCTTAGCACAGGATCACAATAAGGAGTGCACCCCCTGCGTCACCAATAGCGCTCCACTTATAACCTGGGCCTTGGTTATAATCACCTATTAGACCTTTGCTTGGTCTCCCTCGTGCCACCATCTCAGCTTTGTTCCTTGCCCTGCCTCATCTACATCCTGTTATATCTGTGAATGTATCACAATGGTGTATCTGTATATAGTTAACTTCCTCAATAAACATTTAAAGCGGATCCTTATTGTCGTTTTACCTCTGGCTGCAAGGTAAAAGGATTTACCAGTGCTATAAATAAAGGGGACTTTCCGTCTTCAAGTATAAAAAAACTTCATGCTGAAAATTACTTTATTTTCGGCAAGTTTATGCTGCGTTGAACACCTCTGGCCGCCCACAGTAAAACGCAATTTTCCAATGAGGTGACGTTTCCACCTCTAAACCAATAGCTGTGCTAGCCAAGTGAGAAATTTGTTTTGCTTTGCGCATCTAGGATAAAGCCTCTTATGTCTATTAGTAATCCCACTTCCCACTTTGGGAACCATTGCACTATACACATATATATTATTTAAACTAGACACAACACATGTAATTATCCTCTCAGTGGGGGTGGGAGAGATTTGTACCAAAATTTTCATTTTCAATTGCACTTTCTCAGTATTGACCTTAGTGTATACAGAGAGAGATATTATAGGGAGACATTTGTCTGCAGAGAAAAAGAGAGAGATAAAGAGATAAGATAATAAAGCCTGGTCTACCTGTAAGTTCAAATACAAAAATAAACATAAAGGGGCCGATTTATCATGCCCCGTATGCCTCTTAATGCATCTGTTTCCGTGTGAGCCTTCAGGCTCGCCGGAAACAGGAGTTAAGAAGCAACGGTCTTAAGAACGCTGCTCCTTAACACGTCTCTGAGGCGGTGAAAAGCAATCAGCCCTATCTGATATGATCTGGTTGATTGATAACCCCTGCTAGCGGCCTATTACCCCTGCTGTCGGCATTTATCGATGTGCGGCGGACATGAGCCGCTATAGCACATTGTTAAATCGGCCCCAAAGGATCAATTATCCATATAGAACAAGTCATTGGAAAAAACATTAAGGTGAAATAATTTGTATTGTAGTGTCCCTTTAAATTCAACTTCAACAAAATATATGCTTCAGGTTTAGTTGGAGTTGTGCATTTGCTCATATTTAAGTAATATATCTTGTGTCATTATTTACAAAATATACCATGAAAGGTTTTCCATTCAAGCCAAAACAAAGTGCATCATTCTTTTATTTATCCAGCAGAGGTCTCTTTAGAATTACTCAAAACCAAACAAAATACTCTCTGTGAAAAAACAATCAAATTACATTAGATAAGTGCATTATTCTAGTATTTCCAAAACAGATGCCACAAATTAATGGCTACAAATAAAGGTTTTATAGCTATATTACATAGGTGATCTTATTTATATTAAACAGATTTACTTGTTTTTACTTTTTTTAAAAGTACCTGCTATGTTTTTTTCAGTAAAAATTTAAATAAATTGAGATCCATATAAAATAAACTGCTTAACATTTACATAACCCTCAAATACACACAGAATTGTTCTTAAAGGGATATTGTACTGTTAATGCTTCTCCACATTAATATGTTCGCACTGATCCCTTTTACCAGCTGGAGTGTATTAAATAGTTTACAAATATCTCTTTTACCTTTATTGTGTAATTTAAACTAGCTACTTTTGTTTGCTGAAACTTCCACCTGTACTAAAAATAAGAATACTGCAGTATTCTCTGTAAAAGATCTACACTCATTGTGTAAACCATTTACAAATCTAAACAAGTCAGAAGACTTGCTTTAAACCCAGAAACTCTCTGACTACTCTGTTTCCAATGCAGCAAAGGAATCTGGGTAAGATATGCAAATGAGGTTCACAATGACTCACCTTTTTACTTTTAGCCTGCTTTTTAAAGGCAGACTTCCCTTTATGCCATAGCACTGCTGCATTGCACAGCTTTTATGCTTAGCTAGGGTTAGTCAGAGAGTTTCTGGGTTTAAAGCAAGTCTTCTGACTTGTTTAGATTTGTAAATGGTTTATACAATTAGTTATTTTCTCTATATTTTGTATTTAGTGGAGGATTTTAAACTCACTTTTCGCCTCCCCATAATTTTAATTGTTGTTGAATTTCCCCCAGAAATGAACTTTACCAAGCAGTGATTCAACCTACTCCCAGCTGATGAGTGGCAAAAACCACGAAACAGCTGTCCTGGGATTGGTTAGAATCACTGTACTAACCCTAGCTAAGCATAAAAGCTGTGCAATGCAGCAGTGCTATGGCATAAAGGGAAGTCTGTCTTTAAAAAGCAGGCTAAAAGTAAAAAGGTGAGTCATTGTGAACCTAATTTGCATATCTTACCCAGATTCATTTGCTTCATTGGAAACAGTGTAGTCAGAGAGTTTCTGGGTTTAAAGCAAGTCTTCTGACTTGTTTAGATCTGTAAATGGTTTACACAATGAGTTATTTTCTCTATATTTTGTATTTAGTGGAGGATTTTAAACTCACTTTTTGCCTCCCCATAATTTTAATTGTTGTTATATATATATATATATATATATATATATATATATATATATATATATATATATATATATGAATACAAAGTCTTAGTGAAAGCGCCAAAATCCTCCTCTCACCTTATCACGGCACAATGGAGAGTGAGAACAAGCGGTCAGGTGTAAATGCAGCTTTCACAGGTACTGGCTGGATACCAAAATGAGTAAATAGAAAAAAATGTGGAAAAGCGCAAAAACACCTTCAGACCGCAATCAAGTAAAAATAAGTCAAATTTATTAATCCATGTTAAAAACAGGAAAACCGTAGCACGGTAGATAAAAATACAAAAATCACTTTACAGAGTGAACAGGAACGTTGCATACATGTTTCGTGCCTGCGCACTTGATCACTGCATAGGTAATTACCTGTGCACACCTGCTATTTAAAGGGGCAAGCTCCCCTGTATATTAAAGAAACAGTATTTGCAAATACATTGGTGTACGTCTATAAACAACTCTTTTGATACAATATGATTTAAATCTTTATAACCAGAACCATTAAATTAGAAACATTTAAATAGATAATGTTATGTTTTATATATATCTTCAATAGAATATTTTAACAATTTAAACCTCCTTAGAGAAAGATAAAGAAAAATGTAAGAAAAAATGGGGTAGAAGAAAATTTCATTGTTGCATGGACAGTTAAACTAATGGAAACTGTTAGCTATGTTCTATATTATATCCTAGAGAAGAGAAATATGTTAGAAGACATATGTTAATTTATGTAAAAGTATCTAGATCTCTTCTAATATTTAGGCCATGTGGAATGGTAGTCTTAAGGACAAACATCCAATACACTTCTCTTTTGTTCAGTTTGTTCTCTCTACTACCTCCTCTTTTCCAGGCTGGAACATGATCAATACCTTGTATAGTGAGTTTCGAAATATCTGAATTGTGGCATTCCCTACAGTGTCTGGCTACTGGGGTGTCAGAATCTGCGTCCTCTAATGACCTTAAGTGTTGTAAAAATCTATCCTTTAGTCTGTTTGCCACATAATTGGCAAGTTAATAGGTACACAATATGTGTGGTAGAGCAATTTATATAGTATTTTTTATTGTGCTCTTGGTCTGTAGTATGAGATTTAATTTTTGGTCCTTCCAAGACGTGACTGCAAGTTTTACAAATTGGGCGTCTGCATTTATAGAATCCTGTTTTTTTAGGTAACCATGTCTGTTTGGAGCCAGACGGCAGATCAGAGGGGGATAGTGTATTTCCCAAAGTTTTTCCCCTTCTAGTAATATAATTACATCCTTCATGTAATATTTGCTTTATTATTGGATCTGTGTCTAATATGTGTAATAAATCTTTAATGATATTACATATCTTGTAGTAATCGTTACTGTATATCGTTATAAATTTCGGTTTGTTCATTCGTTTAGACTTATTGGTAGGATGTTTATATTTACGTAGATTATCTCTAGGTATTAGATCAACTTCATGTTTTATCTTCTTGAGAAGATCTGTCTTATACCCACGTTCTATCAATCGTGTAGTGGTTATTTGTGTCTGATTTTGATACATTTCTTCAGTAGAGCAGTTCCTCTTAGCCCTAATATATTCCCCTTTAGGAATTCCATTGATTACATGTCTGGGATGACATGAATTGTATTCTAATGTAGTATTCCCTGATGTAGTTTTCCTATACAATGTAGTATTTATCTCACCAGTAGCATAGTCACTTGTAATCTCTAAATCTAAAAATTTTACATTGTGAGAATTAATTTCTCCTGTGAATAAGATACCACAGTCATTATGATTAAGAAAGTTTAGAAACTGTTTGGCCCCATCAACACTGCCATCAAAGATGAAGAACAAATCGTCTATATAACGATGATACTGAATAATCATGCCCTTGAAGGGATTCCCATCCGCAAAGACATGGGACAGCTCCCACCATGCCATAAAAAGATTGGCATAGGAAGGGTCACATTTTGCCCCCATAGCTGTCCCACGTCTCTGCAGATAGAAATCCCTCCCGAACATAAAAAAATTATGCGTCAAAAGATATTCAATGGCCATCAGGAGAAAATGTTTCACTATAGGCTCAAATTTCCCAAAAAGGTCAAACATAAAATCCATAGCCACCATTCCTTTAGTATATGCAATGGAGGTGTACAAAGAAGACACATCCACTACACAAAATTTATATGAGTCTTTCCACTTCATCTGTTTTAACTTGTTTAATAAGTCAGTGGTATCCTGAATGTAGCTTGGTATTTGTTTGACTAGAGGCTGCAAGTATTTGTCAATCAATTCTGTAAGCGGCTCATTGAGGGAATCAATTCCCGCAATGATGGGACGTCCAGGAGGACAGTCCATATTTTTGTGTATTTTAGGAAACATGTGAAATATTGGTGTAACTGGATGTTGTGGAATCAAATTTTCACTTATTTCTATATCAGTAATGTTGTTATATTTCACCACTTGTATTATCTTGACCAATTCCTTTCTATAGGAAGGAGTTGGATTTTCCTTCAATTTAATGTATACTTCATTGTCTGATAGTTGTCTTTCTGCTTCTGCTACATAATCAATAGTGTTAAGCACAACAACATTTCTGCCTTTGTCAGATGGTCTTACTGTAATGTTAGCATTATTTTCTAGTTGTTTAATTGCTAATCTTTCTTTACTGGTTAGGTTAAATGATATGTAGTGTCTCTTTTTTGTTACTTTCTCATGTAAAGCCCTCAATTTATCTTCTACAGTTTTTTGGAATACATCTATTGCTTTAGTTCTGATATGTACATTTTATATATATATATATATATATATATATATATATATATATATATATACATACATACATACATACAGGGTGGAGACTATTACTATGGTTTTCTAGTCAGAGGTTAAAAGTCCACAAGGAAACATTATTTACTAGTCCACTCAATGTTAAAGATAGGGAAAAAAATTAAGTAGTTGACTACAATTTCTAAATCGTCCAGGACCAGTGGAGCACTGGAAATTTCAAGCCCTGTATACACAGTATCTCACAAAAGTGAGTACACCCCTCACATTTTTGTAAATAATTTATTATATATTTTCATGTGACAACACTGAAGAAATTACACTTTTCTACAATGTAAAGTAGTGAGTGTACAGCCTGTATAACAGTGTAAATTTGCTGTCCCCTCAAAATAACTCAACACACAGCTATTAATGTCTAAACCATTGGCAACAAAAAAAAAAGAGTACACCCCTAAGGGGAAATGTCCAAATTGGGCCAAAAGTGTCAATATTTTGTATGGCCACCATTATTTTCCAGCACTTCCTTAACCCACTTGGACATTGAGTTCACCAGAGCTTCACAGGTTGCCACTGGAGTCCTCTTCCACTCCTCCATGACGACATCACAGAGCTGGTGGATGTTAGAGACCTTGTGCTCCCCCACCTTCTGTTTGAGGATGCCCCACAGATGCTTAATAGGATTTAGATCTGGAGACATTCTTGGGCAGTCCATCACCTTTACCCTCAGCTTCTTTAGCAAGACAGTGGTCGTCATGGAGGTGTGTTTGGGGTCGTTATCATGTTGGAATACTGTCCTGCAGTCCAGTCTCCGAAGGCAGGGGATCATGCTCTGCTTCAGTATGTCACAGAACATGTTGGCATTCATGGTTCCCTCAATGAACTGTAGCTCACCAGTGCAGGCAGAACTTATGCAGGCCCAGACCATGATACTCCCACCACCATGCTTGACTGTAGGCAAGACACACTTGCCTTTGTACTCCTTACCTGGTTGCCGCCACACACTCTTGACACCATCTGAACCAAATAAGTTCATCTTGGTCTCATCGGACCACAGGACATGGTTCCAGTAATCCATGTCCTTAGTCTGCTTGTCTTCAGCGAACGGTTTGCGGTCTTTCTTGTGCATCATCTTTATAAGAGGCTTCCTTCTGGGACGAGAGCCATGCAGACCAATTTGATGCAGTGAGCGGCGTGTGGTCTGAGCACTGACAAGCTGACCCCCCACCCCTTCAACCTCTGCAGCAATGCTGGCAGCACTCATACGTCTATTTCCCAAAGATAACCTCTGGATATGATGCTGAGCATGTGCACTCAACTTTTTTAGTCATCCATGGCGAGGGCTGTTCTGAATGGAACATGTCCTGTGAAACCGCTGTATGGTCTTGCCCACCGTGCTGCAGCTCAGTTTCAGGGTCTTGGCAATCTTCTTATAGCCTAGGCCATCTTTATGTAGAGCAACAATTATTTTTTTCAGATCCTCAGAGAGTTTTTGCCATGAGGTGCCATGTTGAACTTCCAGTGACCAGTATGAGAGAGTGTGAGAGCGATAACACCAAATTTAACACACTTGCTCCCCATTCACACCTGAGACCTTGTAACACTAACAAGTCACATGACACCGGGGAGGGGAAATGGCTAATTGGGCCCAACTTGGAAATTTCCACTTAGTGGTGTACTCACTTTGTTGCCAACGGTTTAGACATTAATGGTTGTGTGTTCAGTTATGAGTTGACAGCAAATTTACACTGTTATACAGGCTGTACACTCACTAATTTACATTGTAGCAAAGTGTAATTTCTTCAGTGTTGTCACATGAAAAGATATTACAAAATATTTACAAAAATGTGAGGGGTGTACTCACTTTTGTGAGATACTGTGTGTATATATATCTATATATCACCAAACTTGACATATGAACTCTCTCGCACACTTTAATGAGTAACTTATAATGCAAAATCTAACTTCAAAAGATAATCTTAGAGAAAGTATACAGACTCTGTATAATGAAGATATATTTAACTAAGTTTGGTCACATAATCTAAACTTAAAGGGACACTAAACCCCAATTTTGTCTTTCATGATTCAGATAGAGCAGCAATTTCCAATTTTACTTCTATTATTAAATTTTCGTTGTTCTCTTAGTATCTTTATTTGAAAAGCAGGAATCTAAGCTTAGGAGCCGGCCCATTTTTAGTTCAGAACCTGGGTAACACTTGCTGATTGATGGCTAAATGTAGCTTCTAAGCTTAAAGTCCTGCTTTTCAAATAAAGATACTAAGAGAACAATGAAAATTTAATAATAGGAGCAAAATTGGAAATTGCTGCTCTATCTGAATCATGAAAGAGAAAATTGGGGTTTCATATCCCTTTAACAATTCTTTAACTCAAGAAAATGTTAAGTTAGAAGGTTTAAAATATCGTCAAACCTCACTGTGCAATTACTGTTAAAAAACTGTGGCGCATTGATCAAGATATTGTAAATCACAATTATTTAAAGAGCAGTTTTGTGACCACCAAACAAGGCAAATTATTTAAATCCTGTACTGTACTGTAAATTACAAGCATGAACGTGTGGATATGAAATTAAAAGAAACATTGGTAAACGCCAATTTTTGATGTTGTGTTTGGGATTTCCATTACCTCGTGTTTTCTACATATCTGATTAATGGTAAAAGATATAGAGCAAATTTGCCTGTTTGCGGCACACAATAATTAACCAGCTATTACAAGTGGCTCTGTAGCAATTAGCACTTTATAAATGTGCCCCAAAATACAGTCTAGCGTATTTTATTAAAATGAGGCTCCCATAAGTGCCATTACATTGCGTTCAATGGGAACTGTGTGTTCCCAGTAAATATATTTGTATATATATTTAACACATATATATGTATATAAGCATATATATTTACAAACTGCTGCCATCCCTGCACGACTTACCCCCTTTGCTGCACTTTGGTTCTGTGCCGTGTATGATGGCACTAGAATGAGGCTTCCATAGAGGCCTATGGAAGCGCACTCTCATGAGCACGCTTCCTATCAATGTGAATGTGATGTCGCATTCGCATTTCTGTGAGTTTTGATCTTATCACTTACTGCAATGCTAAAGTATATATATATATATATAAACTGTGTATAAAACGAAAGCCGGTGCTGGCTTTTATGAAACAATATTTTTATCTTTTTATACCTGCTGATTATCAGCAACAAAATAAATGCAGCCTTAGTGAAGGAAAAAGTATTTGTTGTGTACGAGATTAGATAAGACATAAATCCATTGGTAAACTCATGCTTTCAAGGTGTGATAATGATATTATTATATAAGAACTTCACTTTTCTTTGGAATCTAAGCTTTGCAATTACTTTAAGTTAAGCCATTCAGCAAAGTTTCCATAGTAACATAATAGATGAGGTTGAAAGAAGACAGAGGTCCATTGAGTTCAACCTATACAGAGTCTATCTGATTTACAATATAGAAGCTGCCAATTTAACTTACATCAATACAATTAGACACCAACCCACAACACAAGCAATCTTATCCCTGAATTCTGTTTGAGCCAATAATGTAATGAAAGCCATTTTAAAATGTATCTAAGGGATTGGCTGTCACTACCTCCTTAGGTAATAAGTTACACAAATTTACTGCTCTAACAATGATAAAAAAGACCAACTATGGGCTAGATTACAAGGGGTGCACTATTGTTAGTGCGGGATGTGATAAGCAAAATCTCGTCCACACTAACTTGCGCTCATACATTATAGCCCTTTTCAATAAAATACATTGTCATATACAATATCCCTTTTAATCCTTATAAAACATCTGTATTAATATTTCTATAAAACATTTTTATCAGAAAGTGTATCTATGAGCGTACTAGTTTTTTTTAAAAATATATTCATGTTGTGTTTGGTAAACTTTTTTTTAACTCTTACACTTTACGCTAGGTATTAAGTCGCACTAATCCAGTTAGTGCAAATTTACTTTTATCCGGCTTCCTCCAATCATGGCGTGCACCCCAGAGCAAACATTTCCTGAGGCCACGCCGTGATTGGAGGAAGCCGGTTTCGTCATTGCTGTGCTAAGTACAGCATGAGAAGTGGGCGGGGGATTGCTGGTCCGACTTGGCTGCAGAAAAAGGTCAGTATGTAAACAAAAAAAAAACGCTGCAATTAAAACTTTCATGAATGAAAGTGCCCCTGTTTTTAATAGTATTTGTAAAAACAGGGCACTGATTCATGAAAGTTTACCTTCACTTTAATTTAATATAAATATAATTTGTATTTTATTGTATTTCACTGTGTTTCTAATATAAATAGTTTACATTCCAATGTTCTTCACTTAGAAGAAAATGTTCTTTGTATATATTAAATAGATATTTTTTTATATACAGTATATATATATATATATATATATATATACACACATACCGTTTATTCATACAAGATTAAAAAGACATAACGTTTCAACAAATTTTTGTGCCTTTGTCAAATGTCAAAAAATGCAGTAAGAAAAACCTAAAAACAATGACAAACATATATCAAACCAATCCTTATATACCCATCTTGTAGCTTCAGACAGCTTAAGCGTACCGCCATTAAGCACATGTATGTGACGTAATCAAAGTGCGCCACTGTGCGTAACGTCATGATGTACGTACCCACGTTGCCATAGCAACGTTGTATACATAACACAGGGAGTAAAGCTAATGGTTACACTGGTAAAAGGAAAGGTGATTGTATATATCAATACCCAATTTTATCACACAATATGGCTGTAAAAGAACATATGGGGTCAAAAAATTGTCAAAGTGCTTAATTCATAGCATTATATAATGCATATATTGCACCATACTAGGGGATTAAGGCATAATATTGAACCCCACTAATAAAACAGCAAATATTGTGAAATAAAATTAAAAATAATAACGATGCACGCTTAAGAACAATATAAAGCTATGTTATATGGTACTCAGTATAAATGCAAATACCGGAAGGCAAATAAGGCTAAGTTTACACAGCCAATTATTGCATGCATATGAACCTACATTGGTTATGCCAAATGACATATACTGCCTAGACATCTGAGTTAATGTTAGATGCATTAGAACACTTTATAGCCCAATGGAATATCTTAGAAACCTTCTCAAACAGTGAGACCCCAGTAAGAATGTAGTTCAGTGGAGTGTGATGGAAAGCCCAGTAGGTATTCAGATCATAGATCATGGCCTTCAATAAAAGGGGCTAAAATCCAGGGAGGTGTTGAGGCCCCTTGTGGCTAGAGTGTCCATCCGATCTATCCACTTGCTCTCAAGTTGTAGCAATTTCTTAGCTCGGTTGCCACCCCTAGGCATGGGGGGTACATGGTCAATTAGCATTGATCGCAAACTTGAAACAGCATGCTTGAACTTGGTTAAGTGGCGTGCCACTGGCTGGTCTGATTCAACCTTGGTGAGTGCCTCATGAATGTCACAACGATGATTGGCCATCCGCTCACGGAAGGTGGTTACCGTTTTCCCGATGTAAACCCTTGAACATGGGCATATCAACATGTACACCACGAAGGTACTAGTGCAAGACAACCTATGGCGTATCATGTACCTGTGGTTATTGTGTGGATGTTGGAAGGTGTTGCCCCTAAGCATACCATTACAGGTGATACAACTCCCACATTGGAAACAGCCCATCTTAGCTGATTTCAACCATGTCTCCTTTTTGTAGTGTTTCACTGGATCAGTTTTGACCAACAGGTCTCTTAAGTTGTTCACCCTGCGGTACACTATCCTGGGGGCAGAAGTCCTCTGGAATGGAAGTGTGGTATCCATCTCTACTACCGGCCAATGTCATCGCACAGCCTTTGCCAGGTATTCACATCTGGGTGCATATGTGGTGATCACATTAAGTCATTGTCCAGAGTTAACCGTTGCCAAGATATCAGTGTTCACAACAGCTTCAGTGTTCAACAACCTCTCCTGGATAGCTCCAATTTCTTCCCTGGCATAGTCTCTTGACGAAAGTTTATCTCCCATCTCCATTAATTGTGCTCGCATCATGGGTTTCTCACTGTTATTTTGGAGGACTCGAGTGAGCTGCAAGGTGACAATCCCCTTCTTTTGGTGCCTGGGATGAAAGCTTCTAGCATCAAGCAAAGAATTGCGATCTTTTGGTTTCGTACCAAACTGAATTTGATCACAGGCATCAACCTTAAAGATGTTAAGATCCAAAAAGTGCACAGTGCTTAGATCATGTCCAACATCCACACAATAACCACAGGTACATGATATGCCATAGATTGTCTTGCACTAGTACCTTCGTGGTGTACATGTTGATATGCCCATGTTCAAGGGTTTACATCGGGAAAACGGTAACCACCTTCCATGAGTGGATGGCTAATCATCATTGTGCCATTCGTGAGGCACTCACCAAGGGTGAATCAGACCAGCCAGTGGCACACCACTTTACCAAGTTCAAGCATGCTGTTTCAAGTTTGCGATCAATGCAAATCGACCATGTACCCCCCATGCCTAGGGGTGGCAACCGAGCTAAGAAATTGCTACAACTTGAGAGCAAGTGGATATATCGGATGGACACTCTAGCCCCAAGGGGCCTCAACACCTCCCTGGATTTTAGCCCCTTTTATTGAAGGCCATGATCTATGATCTGAATACCTATTGGGCTTTCCATCACACTCCATCGTGCACTGAACTACATTCTTACTGGGTTCTCACTGTTTGAGGAGGTTTCTAATATATTCCATTGGGCTATGAAGTGTTCCAATGCATCTAACATTAACTCAGATGTCTAGGCAGTATATGTCATTTGGCATGACCAATGTAGGTTCATTTGCATGCAATAATTGGCTGTGTAAACTTAGCCTTATTTGCCATCCGGTATTTGCATTTATACTGAGTACCATATAACATAGCTTTATATTACATAACTTGTTCATATAGTATGGTGCTGTGCATTATATAATATTATGAATTTTTTGACCTCATATGTTCTTTTACAGCCATATTGTGTGATAAAATTGGGTATTGATATATACCATCACCTTTCCTTTTACCAGTGTAACTGTTAGCTTTACTCTCTGTGTTATGTATACAACGTTGCTATGGCAACGTGGGTACGTACATCATGACGTTACGCACGGTGGCGCACTTTGATGACGTTACATACATGTGCTTAATGGCAAATCGCGATATGCTTAAGCTGTATGAAGCTACAAGATAGGTATATAAGGATTGGTTTGATATATGTTTGTCATTGTTTTTAGGTTTCTCTTACTGCATTTTTTGACATTTGACAAAGGCACAATAATGTGTCGAAACGTTATGTCTTTTTAATCTTGATTGAATAAACGTGAATTTTTATTTAAGACCACTGAGTGCCTGTGCTTTTGGACTGAACTGGATACACTTTGCAGTGCACCGTGACACTTTATATTTCTGTGAGATTGTGCTGTCCTTCTTGGATATGTGTGTATATATATATATATATATACTGTGTATATATATATATATATATATATATATATACACACACACATACACACACATTATATATATATATAAATAAAATAAAGAAAGTTCAGCAGTCTTCCAAGAGTGAATCAAAATTGTTTTATTCCAGGATAAAACAACAGGACAAGCTGTAAAATTTCAGAGCAAAGTCTGACCGGTTTCGGTCTCCCTGACCATAATCATAGACTGATTCAAAACATGTGCAACATACATTTAAATAGCATGTAACTTATCCTAATTGGCTAAAAACAACACAAGCAGAAATTTTAACCCCATATGTACTGACATCAATATCACTAACTTGTTAAATGGATATACTTATACAATAGTTAAACCATATATACAGAAAGTGATTGAGAGGACAATAATAGATTTAGATCCCTTCCAGCAAATATCATGTCATTACTTAACATATATATTAGGTACACAGATGTGTTTTATTTATTTAAATAAAAGATGAACATGGAGATATATATGTGTACATATTTATACATACACATGCATATTTCATCTCATATAGAATCTATTTAGATCCCTTCCAGCAAATATCATGTCATTACTTAACATATATATTAGGTACACAGATGTGTTTTATTTATTTAAATAAAAGATGAACATGGAGATATATATGTGTACATATTTATACATACACATGCATATTTCATCTCATATAGAACACAAAACCTCGTCAGATAGGTATTAAAGACATATACAAGCATATACAAATATTTATAATCAAGTTTATATTTAGAAAGAACATACATATATTAATGCTAAAAATAGTGTATTAACCTATGTCTAATTCCCTTCTAATAAAGATGGACCATATGTAGGATATAGGGAAAGATATTTTTATAATGTTCAATAGATATTGAATCAAATTAATGGCAATATATTACCATTCATTGGACATATGTTTATTAATCTCACATATTACTCTCGAAATGTGCATTAAGATAAAGCAATATTAAAATTATATTAGTCTATCTCCAAGAAACTTGGTAATACAGCACTCCAAAGTTGCTGCTTAATCATCTTTGCCAATAATTAATAATGTCGAACTCAGAGTTGAATCCTAGGGGTAACAGACTCTTCATCTTAAATATCCAATAAGTTTCCTGCTTGCACAAAATTGGGAATTTATCTCCACCTCTTGGAGGTTTCCCAATTTGTTCAATTGCTTGCCATCTCAATGTTTTGGTGTTTTGACCATGTATTTCAATGAAATTTTTAGATAGTGCTGAACAGGTGACCTTATTGGATATGTAAGATAAATGTTCTTTAATGCATTTACCAACTTCCCTTGTAGTTCTTCCTAGGTACTGTTTCCGGCAAAGATTACATTCCACCAGATAGATGATGTATGTACTTCTACAGTTTATACAGCCTTTAGTAGAAAAAGTTTGGCCAGTAACAGTAGATTGGAATATTTCACTACTACGAATGTGATCGCAGGAGCCACAGTTCCTACAACCACATTTGAATGTCCCATTGTGATGTAACCAAGAACTGGTCACTGTTTTGTCACTTCTCAGCATACTAGGTGCTAATATGTTTCCCAAGGTGACATTTCTACGGGGGACAAACATACAGCCCTTATCTATAATATGTCTGAGTGACTTATCTCCCATAAGAATAGGAAGATTTTTCTTAACTATGGTACAAACTGCATCGTATTGGTTGGAAAAGGAAGTAATAAACTTAGGTTTATTATCATCCATCTGATTTGCTTTTTGTTTCCCCTTTGTTGTAAGTAAAACATCACGTTTTAATTCCTTAGTCTCAAAGAAAGCTTTATTAATTGTTTGTTTGGGATATCCCCTAGCAATCATTCTATCTTTGATTTGTTTACTTTCAGATAGAAAATCACTATCAAGGGAACAATTTCGCTTCACTCTTAAGAACTGACTTTTGGCAATGCCTTTAAATACATGTCTAGGGTGACTAGAGTGAGCATGTAAAAGACTATTGCCTGAGATGGGCTTCCTATAGAGAGTGGAGACAATTTTTCCACTCCCCATATCGCCAATCAAGGTAACATCAAGGAAATTAATCCTATCCCTGTTCCATTCAGCAGTAAATGCTAGACCTACGTCATTGATGCTAATATCAGATACAAATATGCTTGCGTCTGATTCATCCAATGACCAGACGATAAGCAGGTCATCAATGAACCTCTGATATAGTACAATGTGATCAGCATTACCTCCATAGACGTGGGACTGCTCCCACCACGCCATGAATAGGTTGGCGTAGGAGGGGGCAAACTTTGCCCCCATAGCGGTCCCACGTCTCTGGAGGTAATATGTATCTTGAAGCACAAAGAATTTATGTTCCAATAGGAATCTGACCACCTTGATGAACAGTAATCGTTTTTCATCAGTAAGGTCTGAATATAACCTTAGATAATAGTCAATTGCAGTAAGACCATATTGATGGGGGATTGAAGAATATAGTGAGGTGACATCTATAGTCAACCAGCTATATCCTTTTTGCCATGTAATATGTTCCAATAGTTGCAGGACATGGGTAGTGTCTCTCACATAGCTTGGTATTAATTTTACTAGTGGCTGTAAAATTTGATCAACCCAATTTGATAGTGGTTCCAACAAAGACCCAATTCCCGCAACTATTGGTCTCCCCTTGACATTGTCAGTACTCTTATGGACTTTCGGGAGATGATGGAAAATTGAGGTCACAGGTTGATCAACCAAAAGATGATCTGCTGTGGCCCCATCCATCAGACCCTCCTCTACAACTTCATCAAGAAGGTGGGATAATTCCTTTTTAAACCTGGCAGTGGGATCTCCTGACAGGACAAGATAAGTTTCACTGTCATTCAATTGTCTGGTGGCTTCTGCAAGGTAATCAACCCTGTCCAAAACCACCACACTTCCCCCCTTGTCAGATTGTCTAATGACTATCCCATTGTTCCTTTGTAGATTGGTAAGAGCCTCACGTTCCTTAAATGATAGATTATAACTGTGATCATCCGTTTGATCGGCCAACACTGAAAGATCCTCAAAGACTCTCTGATGAAATGTTTCTAGGAGTTTACCCCTAGCATGTATAGGATAAAAATCCGATTTATTTTTGGGTTTAAATTTTTTCAATGTATGGCTGGTCTCAGGATCAACAGAACCTTCATGACTAAGATCCTCAAGTGTGATAATGGCACAAGCATCATCAAAGTTCAAATTTGAATTTTGTCCTCCCACCTCGGGACCTTTATTAGTGGTACCATCATCACATTGTTGATAATCACAGTCGCGAAAAAACCTCTTTAGAGTCAAATCCCTAACTAATTTATTAACGTCTAAAATTGTTTCAAAGAGATTAAACTTCCTAGAAGGGACAAAACCTAGCCCATAGTTAAGAAGTTTAGTCTCAACATCAGATAATGAATATGTAGATAGATTTATCACCATATTTATTGGTATTTCTTCGTTTTTGGTTGTTTTCCCCTCAGAGTGTATCTCTGGTTTTCCATATCCTGTGTATTGTCTATTACTGTTTTGCCTCCTCCCTGGAATTGTTTTGTGGCCCCTTGAAAAACCTGTCCCTCAGTGGTTGACTTATTGTGTTGTTTATTGGTTTTGTTCTTGTTACCATTCTCCACTATATTTGCATGATTGCTAGTCACTTTAGGTTTTACACTTAAAGGTAAAGAGTTTTTTAATATACCCTTGTTAGCATTAGTAGTAGATGGTGTATGTTGTTCATCTACTTCAGAGCCTCCCTCCTCTCCTGATGTGCCCTCAAAACTAGAAGCAAACCTTTCCTCATCAGTGTTGTCACTTTCTGATGTGGAAAATGTGACTTTTTTATTACTTGACTCACAGCGATTTGTCTTAGCTTTCTTATATCTCCTGTTGAAAAACCTTCTCCTTTTATTCTTCTTATTAGTTTGAGGTTCATCTAGCTCATCTTTATCGTACCAAGACTTATTTCTCTGACGACGTCGCCAGATATATACTGAGCCTTGTGAATAGTCTTTCTGGTCACGCAAACATTTGCTGCGTTTCACTTGAATGACTAATTTTTTAGACTCTTCCATTGTTTCTTTGAAGATTTTATCAAATTTAAAAAATATATCACACTGATTGAATTTACTCATATCAGTTTCTAGTTGTGTAATCTTACTCTTGATATCATTTAAAAGATAGTCTTTGTATTCAATGAGAAGGGTTATCAGTGTGAGGGAACACTCAGTTAATGCTTTGTTCCATCTTTCAACAAAGGATAGATCTTTAATATCATATGTTGGGAATTTGTTAATTCTGAGGCCTCTAGGGATCATTTTTAGAGACAAATATTTAGACAAATATCCACTTATCCCATTTAAGTTTCTGTTCCTTTAATTTTAAATGTTCATAATCACCCAATTTTGTCTTAGGGGAATCACAATTAAACACATCTTCCAATTCCAAAAGGTCTAAATTGTCCTCATTAATGTCATTAAAAGAATACATAATTTCTAGATCCTGTGTATTATCCATATTATATGATTTAATAGTAAATCCACCAACTGTTGGAAAAAACACATATAATTGGATAAAGCAAAACTAAATCAATAAGTCAAAGTATCAAAGTTGTACACTCTATGTAAAAAGATCACCCCAATTGAATAGAAAAAGCAAGTCAAACAATTTGACTAAACAGAGATAATAAGGGTTCAATTAAACATTCCTATATATATATATATATATATATATATATATATATATATATATATATATATATATATATATATATATATATATATATATCTTATAGGGTAAGTAAAAGTAGAAAAATATGAAACAGAGATATATTTCTGGAATATCAATAACAATATTTATAAACATGGAACAACCATATCAATCATATACAAAAGTCACTGGACTCAAGTGTGCAGGTTTGAACCTCAAAAGCACAAGTCCCACAATAATGGAGCAATTTGTCCCATGGATATATATGAAAGAAATGCCCCAAGTCTTCTTGATAAGATGGTTTTAAAATGTCCCAATTATAAGAGGGGACGCAGCAAAAGTCAGTGCAGTTTAGTTGAAGAGTTCAGCAAAAGACCGGTATAGTTCCTCTCTAGGCCCTTGAGCACAGCGTGAGGGCTGACACCGGTACACTCACCCCAAAGAACAGCCAGCATGAAAAAGATAGAGGCTCCTCTCTCCGCCGGACCATGCCGTTTCGGCGTTCACAACTCGGAGCGGGTTACTTCCAGTATCGTGTGGCTGTTACGTCGTTCGTCACGTGATCTCCTGCCGACGAACCGGAATCCTTATCCAGCCGTTGTCAACACTTAGAAGCAGCCAGGTACTCCCATATCGCTGCACAATGTTACCAGCCACAGGATTCCCATCACATAGACAGTGGCAGTAAGGTGGCGAATGTAGGCGGCTCCTGAATAGCTCAGCACACTACATACTGACCAAAAGATGCTTGTTAGATATTCCATAGGTATAATGTAATTGAACCAGGGTGATATCCAAAGTGGAAGCTATTGATAAACCCAGTCCACCAGGTACAATTGAATAAAATAAAGAAAGTTCAGCAGTCTTCCAAGAGTGTATCAAAATTGCTTTATTCCAGGATAAAACAACAGGACAAGCTGTAAAATTTCAGAGCAAAGTCTGACCGGTTTCGGTCTCCCTGACCGTAATCATAGACTGATTCAAAACATGTGCAACATACATTTAAATAGCATATATATATGGGTAAAGTCAGAAATTGGGTAATCCTAGCATTACCCAAGCTTCTCTGGGTAAAGCACAAAGTAACATCATAAATCTACTCAGAGTGCATGTACTCACTACATCAAACATATATACAATCTATTGTATTTCCCGGGTCTTAATGATCTTTTTTGCCTCGGTCTGGGTGATTCAAAGGGAAGCAAAGCCCCCCTTGCAAACCTCATTACACAAGGTTCACTTGGGGTGGATGACAGAGGATCGGCAGGGCACCTTCCTTGAACCGCCCAGGCAGAGGCAAAAAATATAGTGAAGATGTAGGAATTACAATGCATCGCATATATGTTTGATAAATGTATTTGTGACAGTATTTGTATCGCATACAATGCATCGCATATGTGTTTGATAAATGTATTTGTGACAGTAAATGTATTTGTGACATTTGTGATCTGGTGACAGTGCAGCTTCCTGAGAGAGCTGTTTTGCACTCAGGGCTGTGCATGTTACAGGGTCATAGGATATGTACCCGGTCCGGCCTGAGAGTGCTGACCGCTCCCATGTTTTGTGCACTCTTCATTTTTACACAGTTGTTTGATTGTGAGCCTGCATTGTGTGGCTGTTTAGGGAAAAAAAAAGCCCAGGTTTTTGGAAGAGACCTTGACGAGGTACCTGGGCTTTTCCCATTTGGCCAGATGCGGTAACTAACTCTTCCATTGCTGCTTTTTATCTTATTTGTGAGCTTGTAAGTGAGTGCTGGACTATCTCTGTGTGCTATTAATGTATTATTTTTTTGTAATTTACCCTGTTTGGGCCTTACACCCTGTATTTCTGAGTTTACCCGTAACATATATATAAAGATTTAAAAATAAAAAGGACATTTTTTTCTATGTGAAGAACATTGAAATGTGAAATATTTATAACTACCTTTGGGTTTAGCACTGTAGGTCTAACGTGGTGTTGAGTTAGCGTGCAAGCCATAAGTGTTTTTTTTCTTAACAGTACGCTCCATTGAGTCTATGGTGAGAAGTTAACGGAGCCGCGATATCCGAAGTTTTGAAGTTAGCGCGCATCTGACTTTTACTTGAGCACAAACAATTTACTTTAAATTTGTAATACTCGCGCTAACCCGCCCATGTTAAAAATATTCTTGTAATCTGACCCTATGTATGTGTGTATATGATCCAGAGAGTGCTGGTATTTCTCTTATATATATATAAAACAACTCTTTCTTACCGTTGCATGATATCCCATACAGCTAACGAGATCTGTCACAAACACCAGGAAACAGAAATCATGACTGCAACATGGTGTGTATCAATCCTGCTCTTAAAACCTTTATTTTTATTTAATACTCCCATTTTTGTGATTCTAAGTCACAGTAATTGTATCTTCATAAATGGGATTTCTATCAGTTATTGCTTTTTTGTAATCAAGATTTAACAGTTTGCTGTTGCGTCTTGTTTATTGGCAACTGAGATTAGTTGCACAGGTTTTTACATTAAACCATTGGATCACTGGTCTCCTGCTGTGAGTAATATATGTGGAACATGTTTGCTAATACGTACAGAAAGAAAAGCGCTCTATCAGGAACCATAACAGATCAGTAGCTTGTTCTATGGTGAGTTATCACCTATGAAAAGCCTATTTTTGCCCAATTGTGCTTTTCACATAGTAGAACTTTCCTGAAGAATATATAGCAAATATTTGCTAATCTTTGAGGGGGTTTGAGGACAGCAGATTTCTTGGTGCTTAGGGCAGCATAAAAATTCAATACTGATTTATGGAGTCAAGGTCATTGCAGTAGAATGCTGTGATAAAAAGTGATGTAAAATATTTAACAAATGAAGTAGAAATTTAATTTCTCTTTAACTAAAACTTAAAAAAGTGTTCAAATTAAATGCACAAACCACTTTCTCCAGATTAAAACCTTAATTCCTCTGGGAGAATTCTAATTTCAAAAACTCAACTCTCTTAATAGAGTGTAAGAAAATTGTAAAATTACCACGTTGAAGGTAAACAAAAAGCTATTAAATATGACCTTATTAATTCTATCTGCAGTTCGTAGAAATTGCCAAATCTGTTTTTTATTAGCTTGAAATAATAGGTCGGGGAGAGGCAGCGTCAAAAGTTCATTATGATGAGACAAAAGACTTATGTATAATCAATACTACAAAGCCATTATTATTGACTTCAAATTAAATGAGTGGATGTTGAAGCCCATTTTTTGCAGATATGAATAGTTGGCAATCATATTTTTTTTTATTTTGAATTATAAAGGATTAGCACTATCCAGATAATAGACAAAATGTGCTGGGACTTAGACACTTTTATCTTAAATTAATACCACTTGGTTCTTTATTATTAAGTCTACTTCCTGCAAGTTAAATGAGCACAGAAAGTAACAAAATTGAATGTTGAGGTTTAAACAGAAAAAGCTTAAAATCTAGCACTGCTATCCAGTGCACTACTGGACTATATTACAGTGCATATGTATGATAAGTACATATAGGTAAGCTTATGCGCAGCAGTGTACTACTAAACTATATTACAGTGCATATGTGTCATTAGTATACATAGGTAAGCTTATGCGCAGCAGTGCACTACTGGACTATATTACAGTGCATATGTATGATAAGTACATATAGGTAAGCTTATGCGCAGCAGTGTACTACTAAACTATATTACAGTGCATATGTGTCATTAGTATACATAGGTAAGCTTATGCGCAGCAGTGCACTATTGGACTATATTACAGTGCATATGTATGATAAGTACATATAGGTAAGCTTATGCGCAGCAGTGTACTACTAAACTATATTACAGTGCATATGTGTCATTAGTATACATAGGTAAGCTTATGCGCAGCAGTGCACTACTGGACTATATTACAGTGCATTTGTATGATTAGTACTGTATATATAGGTAATTTTATGCGCAGCAGTGCACTACTGGACTATATTACAGTACATATGTATGATTAGTATATATAGGTAAGCTTATGCGCAGCAGTGAACTACTGGACTATATTACTGTGCATATATGTGATTAGTATACATAGGTAGGCTTATGCGCAGCAGTGAACTACTGGACTGTGCATATGTGTGATTAGTATACATAGGTAGGCTTATGTGCAGCAGTGCACTACTGAACTATATTACTGTGCATATGTGTGATTAGTATACATAGGTAGGCTTATGAGCTGCAGTGCACTACTGGACTATATTACTGTGCATATGTGTGATTAGTATACATAGGTAGGCTTATGAGCTGCAGTGCACTACTGGACTATATTACTGTGCATATGTGTGATTAGTATACATAGGTAAGCGTATGCGCAGCAGTGCACTACTGGACTATGTCACTGTGCATATGTATGATTAGTATACATAGGTAGGCTTATGACCAGCAGGGCACTACTGGACTATATTACTGTGCATATGTGTGATTAGTATACATAGGTAGGCTTATGCGCAGTAGTGCACTACTGGACTATATCACTGTGCATATGTATGATTAGTATGCATAGGTAGGCTTAGGAGCAGCAGAACACTACTGGACTATATTACTGTGCATATGTGTGATTAGTATACATAGGTAGGCTTATGCGCAGCAGTGCACTACTGGACTATATCACTGTGCATATGTATGATTAGTATGCATAGGTAGGCTTATGAGCAGCAGTGCACTACTGGACTATATTACTGTGCATATGTGTGATTAGTATACATAGGTAGGCTTATGCGCAGTAGTGCACTACTAGACTATATTACAGTGCATATATGTGATTAGTATACATAGGTAGGCTTATGAGCAGTAGTGCACTACTAGACTATATTACTGTGCATATGTGTGATTAGTATACATAGGTAGGCTTATGAGCAGTAGTGCACTACTAGACTATATTACTGTGCATATGTGTGATTAGTATACATAGGTAGGCTTATGAGCAGTAGTGCACTACTAGACTACATTACTGTGCATATATGTGATTAGTATACATAGGTAGGCTTATGAGCAGCAGTGCACTACTGGACTATATTACTGTGCATATGTGTGATTAGTATACATAGGAAGGCTTATGAGCAGCAATGCACTATTAGACTATATTACTGTGCATATGTGTGATTAGTATACATAGGTAGGCGTATGTGCAGCAGTGCACTACTGGACTATATTACTGTGCATATGTGTGATTAGTATACATAGGTAGGCTTATGCGCAGTAGTGCACTACTGGACAATATCACTGTGCATATGTGTGATTAGTATACATAGGTAGGCTTATGAGCAGTAGTGCACTACTGGACTATATTACTGTGCATATGTGTGATTAGTATACATAGGTAGGCTTATGAGCAGTAGTGCACTACTGGACTATATCACTGTGCATATGTGTGATTAGTATACATAGGTAGGCTTATGAGCAGTAGTGCACTACTGGACTATATCACTGTGTATATGTGTGATTAGTATACATAGGTAAGCTTATGAGCAGCAGTGCACTACTGGACTATATTACTGTGCATATGTGTGATTAGTATACATAGGTAGGCTTATGAGCAGCAGTGCACTACTGGACTATATTACTGTGCATATATGTGATTAGTATACATAGGTAGGCTTATAAGCAGTAGTGCACTACTGGACTATATTACTGTGTATATGTGTGATTAGTATACATAGGTAGGCGTATGAGCAGTAGTGCACTACTGGACTATATGACTGTGCATATCTGTGATTAGTATACATAGGTAGGCTTATGCGCAGCAGTGCACTACAGGACTATATTACTGTGCATATATGTGATTAGTATACATAGGTAGGCGTATGAGCAGTAGTGCACTACTGGATATATATTACTGTGCATATATGTGATTAATATACATAGGTAAGCTAAGCTTATGAGCAGCAGTGCACTATTAGACTATGTTACAGTGCATAGGTGTGATTAGTATACATAGGTAGGCTTATGTGCAGCAGTGCACTACTGGACTATATTACTGTGCATATATGTGATTAGTATACATAGGTAGGCTTATGAGCAGTAGTGCACTACCTGACTATATTACTGTGCATATGTGTGATTAGTATACATAGGTAGGCTTATTAGCAGCAGTGCACTACTGGACTATATTACTGTGCATATGTGTGATTAGTATACATAGGTAGGCTTATGAGCAGTAGTGCACTACCTGACTATATTACTGTGCATATGTGTGATAAGTATACATAGGTAGGCTTATTAGCAGCAGTGCACTACTGGACTATATTACTGTGCATATGTGTGATTAGTATACATAGGTAGGCTTATGAGCAGTAGTGCACTACTTGACTATATTACTGTGCATATGTGTGATTAGTATACATAGGTAGGCCTATGTGCAGCAGTGCACTACTGGACTATATCACTGTGCATATGCGTGATTAGTATACATAGGTAGGCTTATGAGCAGCAGTGCACTACTGGACTATATTACTGTGCATATGTGTGATTAGTATACATAGGTAGGCTTATGCGCAGTAGTGCACTACTAGACTATATTACAGTGCATATATGTGATTAGTATACATAGGTAGGCTTATGAGCAGTAGTGCACTACTAGACTATATTACTGTGCATATGTGTGATTAGTATACATAGGTAGGCTTATGAGCAGTAGTGCACTACTAGACTATATTACTGTGCATATGTGTGATTAGTATACATAGGTAGGCTTATGAGCAGTAGTGCACTACTAGACTACATTACAGTGCATATATGTGATTAGTATACATAGGTAGGCTTATGAGCAGCAGTGCACTACTGGACTATATTACTGTGCATATGTGTGATTAGTATACATAGGAAGGCTTATGAGCAGCAATGCACTATTAGACTATATTACTGTGCATATGTGTGATTAGTATACATAGGTAGGCGTATGTGCAGTAGTGCACTACTGGACTATATCACTGTGCATATGTGTGATTAGTATACATAGGTAGGCTTATGAGCAGTAGTGCACTACTGGACTATATTACTGTGCATATGTGTGATTAGTATACATAGGTAGGCTTATGAGCAGTAGTGCACTACTAGACTACATTACAGTGCATATATGTGATTAGTATACATAGGTAGGCTTATGAGCAGCAGTGCACTACTGGACTATATTACTGTGCATATGTGTGATTAGTATACATAGGAAGGCTTATGAGCAGCAATGCACTATTAGACTATATTACTGTGCATATGTGTGATTAGTATACATAGGTAGGCTTATGCGCAGTAGTGCACTACTGGACTATATCACTGTGCATATGTGTGATTAGTATACATAGGTAGGCTTATGAGCAGTAGTGCACTACTGGACTATATTACTGTGCATATGTGTGATTAGTATACATAGGTAGGCTTATGAGCAGTAGTGCACTACTGGACTATATCACTGTGCATATGTGTGATTAGTATACATAGGTAGGCTTATGAGCAGTAGTGCACTACTGGACTATATCACTGTGTATATGTGTGATTAGTATACATAGGTAAGCTTATGAGCAGCAGTGCACTACTGGACTATATTACTGTGCATATGTGTGATTAGTATACATAGGTAGGCTTATGAGCAGCAGTGCACTACTGGACTATATTACTGTGCATATATGTGATTAGTATACATAGGTAGGCTTATAAGCAGTAGTGCACTACTGGACTATATTACTGTGTATATGTGTGATTAGTATACATAGGTAGGCGTATGAGCAGTAGTGCACTACTGGACTATATGACTGTGCATATCTGTGATTAGTATACATAGGTAGGCTTATGCGCAGCAGTGCACTACTAGACTATATTACTGTGCAAATGTTTGATTAGTATACATAGGTAGGCTTATGAGCAGTAGTGCACTACTGGACTATATCACTGTGCATATGTGTGATTAGTATACATAGGTAGGCTTATGCGCAGCAGTGCACTACTGGACTATATTACTGTGCATATGTGTGATTAGTATACATAGGTAGGTGTATGGGCAGCAGTGCACTACTGGACTATATTACTGTGCATATGTGTGAATAGTATACATAGGTAGGCTTATGAGCAGTAGTGCACTACTGGATTATATTACTGTGCACATGTGTGATTAGTATACATAGGTAGGCTTATGAGCAGCAGTGCACTAATGGACTATAATTCTGTGCATATGTGTGATTAGTATACATAGGTAAGCTTATGAGCTGCAGTGCACTACTGGACTATATTACTGTGCATATCTGTGATTAGTATACATAGGTAAGCTTATGCGCAGTAGTGCACTACTGGACTATATTACTGTGCATATGTGTGATTAGTATACATAGGTAGGCTTATGAGCATCAGTGCACTACTGGACTATATAACTGTGCATATGTGTGATTAGTATACATAGGTAGGCTTATGAGCAGCAGTGCACTACTGGACTATACAGGTGGCTCTCGTTTTACAACGGTTCAATTTACACCGTTTCAGAATAGCAACCTTTTTTTCCAGTCATGTGACTACTATTGAAAAGCATTGAGAAGCAATGCATTAATTAAAATAGCCAGTAGGTGGAGCTGTCCGCTTGTGTTTCAGCAAAGCCAAGCAAGCTGAAATTAATCAGTTTAACCAGACTTGAGCTATCGAGCAGATTTCAAAGGAACAAGATCTTCCTGTCTATAAATCAGTCCAGATTGGAATGCATAGAAAGAACTGTTTGCAGAAAAATGCAAGTGAAATCTGTGTTGTGTGATTATTTTATTAGGTTTATAATGCTGTTTAGCAAATGTTTTTGTTAATTTAACTTAGTTTTATGATATATTCTGTGTTGTGTGATTATTTTATTAGGTTTATAATGCTGTTTTAGCATTTAAAGTCTTCATTTCAAAGCTTTAAAAATAATGTATTAGGTGTTATTTATGACAATTTTGAGAGGGGCCTGGAACTTTCTCCCTCACTTTCCATGGACTATATTACTGTGCATATGTGTGATTAGTATACATAGGTAGGCTTATGCGCAGCAGTGCACTACTAGACTATATTACTGTGCATTTGTGTGATTAGTATACATAGGTAGGCTTATGAGCAGTAGTGCCCTACTGGACTATATTACTGTGCATATGTGTGATTAGTATACATAGGTAGGCTTATGAGCAGCAGTGCACTACTGGACTATATTACTGTGCATATGTGTGATTAGTATACATAGGTAGGCTTATGCGCAGCAATGCACTACGTGACTATATTACTGTGCATATGTCTGATTAGTATACATAGGTAGGCTTATGAGCAGCAGTGCACTACTGGACTATATCACTGTGCATATGTGTGATTAGTATACATAGGTAAGCCTATGAGCAGTAGTGCACTATTGGACTATATTACTGTGCATATATGTGATTAGTATACATAGGTAGGCTTATGCGCAGCAGTGCACTACTGTATTATATTACTGTGCATATATGTGATTAGTATACATTGGTAGGCTTATGAGCAGTAGTGCACTACTGGACTATATTACTGTGCATATATGTGATTAGTATACATAGGTAGGCTTATGAGCAGTAGTGCACTACAGGACTATATTACTGTGCATATATGTGATTAGTATACATAGGTAGGCGTATGAGCAGTAGTGCACTACTGGACATATATTACTGTGCATATATGTGATTAATATACATAGGTAAGCTAAGCTTATGAGCAGCAGTGCACTATTAGACTATGTTACAGTGCATAGGTGTGATTAGTATACATAGGTAGGCTTATGTGCAGCAGTGCACTACTGGACTATATTACTGTGCATATATGTGATTAGTATACATAGGTAGGCTTATGAGCAGTAGTGCACTACCTGACTATATTACTGTGCATATGTGTGATTAGTATACATAGGTAGGCTTATTAGCAGCAGTGCACTACTGGACTATATTACTGTGCATATGTGTGATTAGTATACATAGGTAGGCTTATGAGCAGTAGTGCACTACCTGACTATATTACTGTGCATATGTGTGATAAGTATACATAGGTAGGCTTATTAGCAGCAGTGCACTACTGGACTATATTACTGTGCATATGTGTGATTAGTATACATAGGTAGGCTTATGAGCAGTAGTGCACTACTTGACTATATTACTGTGCATATGTGTGATTAGTATACATAGGTAGGCCTATGTGCAGCAGTGCACTACTGGACTATATCACTGTGCATATGCGTGATTAGTATACATAGGTAGGCTTATGAGCAGCAGTGCACTACTGGACTATATGACTGTGCATATCTGTGATTAGTATACATAGTTAGGCTTATGCGCAGTAGTGCACTACTGGACTATATTACTGTGCATATGTGTGATTAGTATACATAGGTAGGCTTATGAGCAGTAGTGCACTACTGGACTATATCACTGTGCATATGTGTGATTAGTATACATAGGTAGGCTTATGCGCAGCAGTGCACTACTAGACTATATTACTGTGCATTTGTGTGATTAGTATACATAGGTAGGCTTATGAGCTGCAGTGCACTACTGGACTATATTACTGTGCATATCTGTGATTAGTATACATAGGTAAGCTTATGCACAGCAGTGCACTACTGGACTGTATTACTGTGCATATATGTGATTAGTATACATAGGTAGGCTTATGAGCTGCAGTGCACTACTGGACTATATTACTGTGCATATGTGTGATTAGCATACATAGGTAGGCCTATGTGCAGCAGTGCACTACTGGACTATATCACTGTGCATATGCGTGATTAGTATACATAGGTAGGCTTATGAGCAGCAGTGCACTACTGGACTATATGACTGTGCATATCTGTGATTAGTATACATAGTTTGGCTTATGCGTAGTAGTGCACTACTGGACTATATTACTGTGCATATGTGTGATTAGTATACATAGGTAGGCTTATGATCAGTAGTGCACTACTGGACTATATCACTGTGCATATGTGTGATTAGTATACATAGGTAGGCTTATGCGCAGCAGTGCACTACTGGACTATATTACTGTGCATATGTGTGATTAGTATACATAGGTAGGCTTATGAGCAGCAGTGCACTACTGGACTATATCACTGTGCATATGTGTGATTAGTATACATAGGTAGGCTTATGTGCAGCAGTGCACTACTGGACTATATTACTGTGCATATGTGTGATTAGTATACATAGGTAGGTGTATGGGCAGCAGTGCACTACTGGACTATATTACTGTGCATATGTGTGAATAGTATACATAGGTAGGCTTATGAGCAGTAGTGCACTACTGGATTATATTACTGTGCACATGTGTGATTAGTATACATAGGTAGGCTTATGAGCAGCAGTGCACTAATGGACTATATTACTGTGCATATGTGTGATTAGTATACATAGGTAAGCTTATGAGCTGCAGTGCACTACTGGACTATATTACTGTGCATATCTGTGATTAGTATACATAGGTAAGCTTATGCGCAGTAGTGCACTACTGGACTATATTACTGTGCATATGTGTGATTAGTATACATAGGTAGGCTTATGAGCATCAGTGCACTACTGGACTATATAACTGTGCATATGTGTGATTAGTATACATAGGTAGGCTTATGAGCAGCAGTGCACTACTGGACTATATCACTGTGCATATGTATGATTAGTATGCATAGGTAGGCTTATGAGCAGCAGTGCACTACTGGACTATATTACTGTGCATATGTGTGATTAGTATACATAGGTAGGCTTATGCGCAGTAGTGCACTACTAGACTATATTACAGTGCATATATGTGATTAGTATACATAGGTAGGCTTATGAGCAGTAGTGCACTACTAGACTATATTACTGTGCATATGTGTGATTAGTATACATAGGTAGGCTTATGAGCAGTAGTGCACTACTAGACTATATTACTGTGCATATGTGTGATTAGTATACATAGGTAGGCTTATGAGCAGTAGTGCACTACTAGACTACATTACAGTGCATATATGTGATTAGTATACATAGGTAGGCTTATGAGCAGCAGTGCACTACTGGACTATATTACTGTGCATATGTGTGATTAGTATACATAGGAAGGCTTATGAGCAGCAATGCACTATTAGACTATATTACTGTGCATATGTGTGATTAGTATACATAGGTAGGCGTATGTGCAGCAGTGCACTACTGGACTATATTACTGTGCATATGTGTGATTAGTATACATAGGTAGGCTTATGCGCAGTAGTGCACTACTGGACTATATCACTGTGCATATGTGTGATTAGTATACATAGGTAGGCTTATGAGCAGTAGTGCACTACTGGACTATATTACTGTGCATATGTGTGATTAGTATACATAGGTAGGCTTATGAGCAGTAGTGCACTACTGGACTATATCACTGTGCATATGTGTGATTAGTATACATAGGTAGGCTTATGAGCAGTAGTGCACTACTGGACTATATCACTGTGTATATGTGTGGTTAGTATACATAGGTAAGCTTATGAGCAGCAGTGCACTACTGGACTATATTACTGTGCATATGTGTGATTAGTATACATAGGTAGGCTTATGAGCAGCAGTGCACTACTGGACTATATTACTGTGCATATATGTGATTAGTATACATAGGTAGGCTTATAAGCAGTAGTGCACTACTGGACTATATTACTGTGTATATGTGTGATTAGTATACATAGGTAGGCGTATGAGCAGTAGTGCACTACTGGACTATATGACTGTGCATATCTGTGATTAGTATACATAGGTAGGCTTATGCGCAGCAGTGCACTACTAGACTATATTACTGTGCAAATGTTTGATTAGTATACATAGGTAGGCTTATGAGCAGTAGTGCACTACTGGACTATATCACTGTGCATATGTGTGATTAGTATACATAGGTAGGCTTATGCGCAGCAGTGCACTACTGGACTATATTACTGTGCATATGTGTGATTAGTATACATAGGTAGGTGTATGGGCAGCAGTGCACTACTGGACTATATTACTGTGCATATGTGTGAATAGTATACATAGGTAGGCTTATGAGCAGTAGTGCACTACTGGATTATATTACTGTGCACATGTGTGATTAGTATACATAGGTAGGCTTATGAGCAGCAGTGCACTAATGGACTATAATTCTGTGCATATGTGTGATTAGTATACATAGGTAAGCTTATGAGCTGCAGTGCACTACTGGACTATATTACTGTGCATATCTGTGATTAGTATACATAGGTAAGCTTATGCGCAGTAGTGCACTACTGGACTATATTACTGTGCATATGTGTGATTAGTATACATAGGTAGGCTTATGAGCATCAGTGCACTACTGGACTATATAACTGTGCATATGTGTGATTAGTATACATAGGTAGGCTTATGAGCAGCAGTGCACTACTGGACTATACAGGTGGCCCTCGTTTTACAACGGTTCAATTTACACCGTTTCAGAATAGCAACCTTTTTTTCCAGTCATGTGACTACTATTGAAAAGCATTGAGAAGCAATGCATTAATTAAAATAGCCAGTAGGTGGAGCTGTCCGCTTGTGTTTCAGCAAAGCCAAGCAAGCTGAAATTAATCAGTTTAACCAGACTTGAGCTATCGAGCAGATTTCAAAGGAACAAGATCTTCCTGTCTATAAATCAGTCCAGATTGGAATGCATAGAAAGAACTGTTTGCAGAAAAATGCAAGTGAAATCTGTGTTGTGTGATTATTTTATTCGGTTTATAATGCTGTTTAGCAAATGTTTTTGTTAATTTAACTTAGTTTTATGATATATTCTGTGTTGTGTGATTATTTTATTAGGTTTATAATGCTGTTTTAGCATTTAAAGTCTTCATTTCAAAGCTTTAAAAATAATGTATTAGGTGTTATTTATGACAATTTTGAGAGGGGCCTGGAACTTTCTCCCTCACTTTCCATGGACTATATTACTGTGCATATGTGTGATTAGTATACATAGGTAGGCTTATGCGCAGCAGTGCACTACTAGACTATATTACTGTGCATTTGTGTGATTAGTATACATAGGTAGGCTTATGAGCAGTAGTGCCCTACTGGACTATATTACTGTGCATATGTGTGATTAGTATACATAGGTAGGCTTATGAGCAGCAGTGCACTACTGGACTATATTACTGTGCATATGTGTGATTAGTATACATAGGTAGGCTTATGCGCAGCAATGCACTACGTGACTATATTACTGTGCATATGTCTGATTAGTATACATAGGTAGGCTTATGAGCAGCAGTGCACTACTGGACTATATCACTGTGCATATGTGTGATTAGTATACATAGGTAAGCCTATGAGCAGTAGTGCACTATTGGACTATATTACTGTGCATATATGTGATTAGTATACATAGGTAGGCTTATGCGCAGCAGTGCACTACTGTATTATATTACTGTGCATATATGTGATTAGTATACATTGGTAGGCTTATGAGCAGTAGTGCACTACTGGACTATATTACTGTGCATATATGTGATTAGTATACATAGGTAGGCTTATGAGCAGTAGTGCACTACAGGACTATATTACTGTGCATATATGTGATTAGTATACATAGGTAGGCGTATGAGCAGTAGTGCACTACTGGACATATATTACTGTGCATATATGTGATTAATATACATAGGTAAGCTAAGCTTATGAGCAGCAGTGCACTATTAGACTATGTTACAGTGCATAGGTGTGATTAGTATACATAGGTAGGCTTATGTGCAGCAGTGCACTACTGGACTATATTACTGTGCATATATGTGATTAGTATACATAGGTAGGCTTATGAGCAGTAGTGCACTACCTGACTATATTACTGTGCATATGTGTGATTAGTATACATAGGTAGGCTTATTAGCAGCAGTGCACTACTGGACTATATTACTGTGCATATGTGTGATTAGTATACATAGGTAGGCTTATGAGCAGTAGTGCACTACCTGACTATATTACTGTGCATATGTGTGATAAGTATACATAGGTAGGCTTATTAGCAGCAGTGCACTACTGGACTATATTACTGTGCATATGTGTGATTAGTATACATAGGTAGGCTTATGAGCAGTAGTGCACTACTTGACTATATTACTGTGCATATGTGTGATTAGTATACATAGGTAGGCCTATGTGCAGCAGTGCACTACTGGACTATATCACTGTGCATATGCGTGATTAGTATACATAGGTAGGCTTATGAGCAGCAGTGCACTACTGGACTATATTACTGTGCATATGTGTGATTAGTATACATAGGTAGGCTTATGCGCAGTAGTGCACTACTAGACTATATTACAGTGCATATATGTGATTAGTATACATAGGTAGGCTTATGAGCAGTAGTGCACTACTAGACTATATTACTGTGCATATGTGTGATTAGTATACATAGGTAGGCTTATGAGCAGTAGTGCACTACTAGACTATATTACTGTGCATATGTGTGATTAGTATACATAGGTAGGCTTATGAGCAGTAGTGCACTACTAGACTACATTACAGTGCATATATGTGATTAGTATACATAGGTAGGCTTATGAGCAGCAGTGCACTACTGGACTATATTACTGTGCATATGTGTGATTAGTATACATAGGAAGGCTTATGAGCAGCAATGCACTATTAGACTATATTACTGTGCATATGTGTGATTAGTATACATAGGTAGGCGTATGTGCAGCAGTGCACTACTGGACTATATTACTGTGCATATGTGTGATTAGTATACATAGGTAGGCTTATGCGCAGTAGTGCACTACTGGACTATATCACTGTGCATATGTGTGATTAGTATACATAGGTAGGCTTATGAGCAGTAGTGCACTACTGGACTATATTACTGTGCATATGTGTGATTAGTATACATAGGTAGGCTTATGAGCAGTAGTGCACTACTGGACTATATCACTGTGCATATGTGTGATTAGTATACATAGGTAGGCTTATGAGCAGTAGTGCACTACTGGACTATATCACTGTGTATATGTGTGATTAGTATACATAGGTAAGCTTATGAGCAGCAGTGCACTACTGGACTATATTACTGTGCATATGTGTGATTAGTATACATAGGTAGGCTTATGAGCAGCAGTGCACTACTGGACTATATTACTGTGCATATATGTGATTAGTATACATAGGTAGGCTTATGAGCAGTAGTGCACTACTGGACTATATTACTGTGTATATGTGTGATTAGTATACATAGGTAGGCGTATGAGCAGTAGTGCACTACTGGACTATATGACTGTGCATATCTGTGATTAGTATACATAGGTAGGCTTATGCGCAGCAGTGCACTACTAGACTATATTACTGTGCAAATGTTTGATTAGTATACATAGGTAGGCTTATGAGCAGTAGTGCACTACTGGACTATATCACTGTGCATATGTGTGATTAGTATACATAGGTAGGCTTATGCGCAGCAGTGCACTACTGGACTATATTACTGTGCATATGTGTGATTAGTATACATAGGTAGGTGTATGGGCAGCAGTGCACTACTGGACTATATTACTGTGCATATGTGTGAATAGTATACATAGGTAGGCTTATGAGCAGTAGTGCACTACTGGATTATATTACTGTGCACATGTGTGATTAGTATACATAGGTAGGCTTATGAGCAGCAGTGCACTAATGGACTATAATTCTGTGCATATGTGTGATTAGTATACATAGGTAAGCTTATGAGCTGCAGTGCACTACTGGACTATATTACTGTGCATATCTGTGATTAGTATACATAGGTAAGCTTATGCGCAGTAGTGCACTACTGGACTATATTACTGTGCATATGTGTGATTAGTATACATAGGTAGGCTTATGAGCATCAGTGCACTACTGGACTATATAACTGTGCATATGTGTGATTAGTATACATAGGTAGGCTTATGAGCAGCAGTGCACTACTGGACTATACAGGTGGCCCTCGTTTTACAACGGTTCAATTTACACCGTTTCAGAATAGCAACCTTTTTTTCCAGTCATGTGACTACTATTGAAAAGCATTGAGAAGCAATGCATTAATTAAAATAGCCAGTAGGTGGAGCTGTCCGCTTGTGTTTCAGCAAAGCCAAGCAAGCTGAAATTAATCAGTTTAACCAGACTTGAGCTATCGAGCAGATTTCAAAGGAACAAGATCTTCCTGTCTATAAATCAGTCCAGATTGGAATGCATAGAAAGAACTGTTTGCAGAAAAATGCAAGTGAAATCTGTGTTGTGTGATTATTTTATTAGGTTTATAATGCTGTTTAGCAAATGTTTTTGTTAATTTAACTTAGTTTTATGATATATTCTGTGTTGTGTGATTATTTTATTAGGTTTATAATGCTGTTTTAGCATTTAAAGTCTTCATTTCAAAGCTTTAAAAATAATGTATTAGGTGTTATTTATGACAATTTTGAGAGGGGCCTGGAACTTTCTCCCTCACTTTCCATGGACTATATTACTGTGCATATGTGTGATTAGTATACATAGGTAGGCTTATGCGCAGCAGTGCACTACTAGACTATATTACTGTGCATTTGTGTGATTAGTATACATAGGTAGGCTTATGAGCAGTAGTGCCCTACTGGACTATATTACTGTGCATATGTGTGATTAGTATACATAGGTAGGCTTATGAGCAGCAGTGCACTACTGGACTATATTACTGTGCATATGTGTGATTAGTATACATAGGTAGGCTTATGCGCAGCAATGCACTACGTGACTATATTACTGTGCATATGTCTGATTAGTATACATAGGTAGGCTTATGAGCAGCAGTGCACTACTGGATTATATCACTGTGCATATGTGTGATTAGTATACATAGGTAAGCCTATGAGCAGTAGTGCACTATTGGACTATATTACTGTGCATATATGTGATTAGTATACATAGGTAGGCTTATGCGCAGCAGTGCACTACTGTATTATATTACTGTGCATATATGTGATTAGTATACATTGGTAGGCTTATGAGCAGTAGTGCACTACTGGACTATATTACTGTGCATATATGTGATTAGTATACATAGGTAGGCTTATGAGCAGTAGTGCACTACAGGACTATATTACTGTGCATATATGTGATTAGTATACATAGGTAGGCGTATGAGCAGTAGTGCACTACTGGACATATATTACTGTGCATATATGTGATTAATATACATAGGTAAGCTAAGCTTATGAGCAGCAGTGCACTATTAGACTATGTTACAGTGCATAGGTGTGATTAGTATACATAGGTAGGCTTATGTGCAGCAGTGCACTACTGGACTATATTACTGTGCATATATGTGATTAGTATACATAGGTAGGCTTATGAGCAGTAGTGCACTACCTGACTATATTACTGTGCATATGTGTGATTAGTATACATAGGTAGGCTTATTAGCAGCAGTGCACTACTGGACTATATTACTGTGCATATGTGTGATTAGTATACATAGGTAGGCTTATGAGCAGTAGTGCACTACCTGACTATATTACTGTGCATATGTGTGATAAGTATACATAGGTAGGCTTATTAGCAGCAGTGCACTACTGGACTATATTACTGTGCATATGTGTGATTAGTATACATAGGTAGGCTTATGAGCAGTAGTGCACTACTTGACTATATTACTGTGCATATGTGTGATTAGTATACATAGGTAGGCCTATGTGCAGCAGTGCACTACTGGACTATATCACTGTGCATATGCGTGATTAGTATACATAGGTAGGCTTATGAGCAGCAGTGCACTACTGGACTATATGACTGTGCATATCTGTGATTAGTATACATAGTTAGGCTTATGCGCAGTAGTGCACTACTGGACTATATTACTGTGCATATGTGTGATTAGTATACATAGGTAGGCTTATGAGCAGTAGTGCACTACTGGACTATATCACTGTGCATATGTGTGATTAGTATACATAGGTAGGCTTATGCGCAGCAGTGCACTACTAGACTATATTACTGTGCATTTGTGTGATTAGTATACATAGGTAGGCTTATGAGCTGCAGTGCACTACTGGACTATATTACTGTGCATATCTGTGATTAGTATACATAGGTAAGCTTATGCACAGCAGTGCACTACTGGACTATATTACTGTGCATATATGTGATTAGTATACATAGGTAGGCTTATGAGCTGCAGTGCACTACTGGACTATATTACTATGCATATGTGTGATTAGTATACATAGGTAGGCCTATGTGCAGCAGTGCACTACTGGACTATATCACTGTGCATATGCGTGATTAGTATACATAGGTAGGCTTATGAGCAGCAGTGCACTACTGGACTATATGACTGTGCATATCTGTGATTAGTATACATAGTTAGGCTTATGCGCAGTAGTGCACTACTGGACTATATTACTGTGCATATGTGTGATTAGTATACATAGGTAGGCTTATGCGCAGCAGTGCACTACTGGACTATATTACTGTGCATATGTGTGATTAGTATACATAGGTAAGCTTATAAGCTGCAGTGCACTACTGGACTATATTACTGTGCATATCTGTGATTAGTATACATAGGTAAGCTTATGCACAGCAGTGCACTACTGGACTGTATTACTGTGCATATATGTGATTAGTATACATAGGTAGGCTTATGAGCTGCAGTGCACTACTGGACTATATTACTGTGCATATGTGTGATTAGCATACATAGGTAGGCCTATGTGCAGCAGTGCACTACTGGACTATATCACTGTGCATATGCGTGATTAGTATACATAGGTAGGCTTATGAGCAGCAGTGCACTACTGGACTATATGACTGTGCATATCTGTGATTAGTATACATAGTTTGGCTTATGCGTAGTAGTGCACTACTGGACTATATTACTGTGCATATGTGTGATTAGTATACATAGGTAGGCTTATGATCAGTAGTGCACTACTGGACTATATCACTGTGCATATGTGTGATTAGTATACATAGGTAGGCTTATGCGCAGCAGTGCACTACTGGACTATATTACTGTGCATATGTGTGATTAGTATACATAGGTAAGCTTATGAGCTGCAGTGCACTACTGGACTATATTACTGTGCATATCTGTGATTAGTATAAATAGGTAAGCTTATGCACAGCAGTGCACTACTGGACAATATTACTGTGCATATATGTGATTAGTATACATAGGTAGGCTTATGAGCTGCAGTGCACTACTGGACTATATTACTGTGCATATGTGTGATTAGTATACATAGGTAGGCCTATGTGCAGCAGTGCACTACTGGACTATATCACTGTGCATATGCGTGATTAGTATACATAGGTAGGCTTATGAGCAGCAGTACACTACTGGACTATATGACTGTGCATATCTGTGATTAGTATACATAGTTAGGCTTATGCGCAGTAGTGCACTACTGGACTATATTACTGTGCATATGTGTGATTAGTATACATAGGTAGGCTTATGCGCAGCAGTGCACTACTGGACTATATTACTGTGCATATGTGTGATTTGTATACATAGGTAAGCTTATGAGCTGCAGTGCACTACTGGACTATATTACTGTGCATATCTGTGATTAGTATACATAGGTAAGCTTATGCACAGCAGTGCACTACTGGACTATATTACTGTGCATATACGTGATTAGTATACATAGGTAGGCTTATGAGCTGCAGTGCACTACTGGACTATATTACTGTGCATATGTGTGATTAGTATACATAGGCATGCTTATGCACAGTAGTGCACTACTGGACTATATTACTGTGCATATGTGTGATTAGTATACATAGGTAGGCTTATGCGCAGTAGTGCACTACTGGACTATATTACTGTGCATACGTGTGATTAGTATACATAGGTAGGCTTATGCGCAGCAGTACAGTACTGGACTATATTACTGTGCATATGTGTGATTAGTATACATAGGTAGGCTTATGCGCAGCAGTGCACTACTGGACTATATTACTGTGCATATGTGTGATTAGTATACATAGGTAAGCTTATGAGCTGCAATGCACTACTGGACTATATTACTGTGCATATGTGTGATTTGTATACATAGGTAAGCTTATGCGCAGCAGTGCACTACTGGACTATATTACTGTGCATATGTGTGATTAATATACATAGGTAAGCTTATGAGCTGCAGTGCACTACTGGACTATATTACTGTGCATATCTGTGATTAGTATACATAGGTAAGCTTATGCACAGCAGTGCACTACTGGACTATATTACTGTGCATATATGTGATTAGTATACATAGGTAGGCTTATGAGCTGCAGTGCACTACTGGACTATATTACTGTGCATATGTGTGATTAATATACATAGGTAGGCCTATGTGCAGCAGTGCACTACTGGACTATTTCACTGTGCATATGCGTGATTAGTATACATAGGTAGGCTTATGAGTATCAGTGCACTACTGGTCTATATGACTGTGCATATCTGTGATTAGTATACATAGTTAGGCGTATGCGCAGTAGTGCACTACTGGACTATATTACTGTGCATATGTGTGATTAGTATACATAGGTAGGCTTATGAGCAGTAGTGCACTACTGGACTATATCACTGTGCATATGTGTGATTAGTATACATAGGTAGGCTTATGCGCAGCAGTGCACTACTGGACTATATTACTGTGCATATGTGTGATTAGTATACATAGGTAAGCTTATGAGCTGCAGTGCACTACTGGACTATATTACTGTGCATATGTGTGATTAGTATACATAGGTAAGCTTATGCGCAGCAGTGCACTACTGGACTATATTACTGTGCATATGTGTGATTAATATACATAGGTAAGCTTATGAGCTGCAGTGCACTACTGGACTATATTACTGTGCATATCTGTGATTAGTATACATAGGTAAGCTTATGCACAGCAGTGCACTACTGGACTATATTACTATTCATATCTGTGATTAGTATACATAGGTAAGCTTATGCACAGCAGTGCACTACTGGACTATATTACTGTGCATATATGTGATTAGTATACATAGGTAGGCTTATGAGCTGCAGTGCACTACTGGACTATATTACTGTGCATATGTGTGATTAGTATACATAGGCATGCTTATGCACAGTAGTGCACTACTGGACTATATTACTGTGCATATGTGTGATTAGTATACATAGGTAGGCTTATGCGCAGTAGTGCACTACTGGACTATATTACTGTGCATACTTGTGATTAGTATACATAGGTAGGCTTATGCGCAGCAGTACACTACTGGACTATATCACTGTGCATATGCGTGATTAGTATACATAGGTAGGCTTATGAGCAGCAGTGCACTACTGGACTATATGACTGTGCATATCTGTGATTAGTATACATAGTTTGGCTTATGCGTAGTAGTGCACTACTGGACTATATTACTGTGCATATGTGTGATTAGTATACATAGGTAGGCTTATGATCAGTAGTGCACTACTGGACTATATCACTGTGCATATGTGTGATTAGTATACATAGGTAGGCTTATGCGCAGCAGTGCACTACTGGACTATATTACTGTGCATATGTGTGATTAGTATACATAGGTAAGCTTATGAGCTGCAGTGCACTACTGGACTATATTACTGTGCATATCTGTGATTAGTATACATAGGTAAGCTTATGCACAGCAGTGCACTACTGGACAATATTACTGTGCATATATGTGATTAGTATACATAGGTAGGCTTATGAGCTGCAGTGCACTACTGGACTATATTACTGTGCATATGTGTGATTAGTATACATAGGTAGGCCTATGTGCAGCAGTGCACTACTGGACTATATCACTGTGCATATGCGTGATTAGTATACATAGGTAGGCTTATGAGCAGCAGTACACTACTGGACTATATGACTGTGCATATCTGTGATTAGTATACATAGTTAGGCTTATGCGCAGTAGTGCACTACTGGACTATATTACTGTGCATATGTGTGATTAGTATACATAGGTAGGCTTATGCGCAGCAGTGCACTACTGGACTATATTACTGTGCATATGTGTGATTAGTATACATAGGTAAGCTTATGAGCTGCAGTGCACTACTGGACTATATTACTGTGCATATCTGTGATTAGTATACATAGGTAAGCTTATGCACAGCAGTGCACTACTGGACTATATTACTGTGCATATCTGTGATTAGTATACATAGGTAAGCTTATGCACAGCAGTGCACTACTGGACTATATTACTGTGCATATATGTGATTAGTATACATAGGTAGGCTTATGAGCTGCAGTGCACTACTGGACTATATTACTGTGCATATGTGTGATTAGTATACATAGGCATGCTTATGCACAGTAGTGCACTACTGGACTATATTACTGTGCATATGTGTGATTAGTATACATAGGTAGGCTTATGCGCAGTAGTGCACTACTGGACAATATTACTGTGCATACGTGTGATTAGTATACATAGGTAGGCTTATGCGCAGCAGTACAGTACTGGACTATATTACTGTGCATATGTGTGATTAGTATACATAGGTAGGCTTATGCGCAGCAGTGCACTACTGGACTATATTACTGTGCATATGTGTGATTAGTATACATAGGTAAGCTTATGAGCTGCAATGCACTACTGGACTATATTACTGTGCATATGTGTGATTTGTATACATAGGTAAGCTTATGCGCAGCAGTGCACTACTGGACTATATTACTGTGCATATGTGTGATTAATATACATAGGTAAGCTTATGAGCTGCAGTGCACTACTGGACTATATTACTGTGCATATCTGTGATTAGTATACATAGGTAAGCTTATGCACAGCAGTGCACTACTGGACTATATTACTGTGCATATATGTGATTAGTATACATAGGTAGGCTTATGAGCTGCAGTGCACTACTGGACTATATTACTGTGCATATGTGTGATTAATATACATAGGTAGGCCTATGTGCAGCAGTGCACTACTGGACTATTTCGCTGTGCATATGCGTGATTAGTATACATAGGTAGGCTTATGAGTATCAGTGCACTACTGGTCTATATGACTGTGCATATCTGTGATTAGTATACATAGTTAGGCTTATGCGCAGTAGTGCACTACTGGACTATATTACTGTGCATATGTGTGATTAGTATACATAGGTAGGCTTATGAGCAGTAGTGCACTACTGGACTATATCACTGTGCATATGTGTGATTAGTATACATAGGTAGGCTTATGCGCAGCAGTGCACTACTGGACTATATTACTGTGCATATGTGTGATTAGTATACATAGGTAAGCTTATGAGCTGCAGTGCACTACTGGACTATATTACTGTGCATATGTGTGATTAGTATACATAGGTAAGCTTATGCGCAGCAGTGCACTACTGGACTATATTACTGTGCATATGTGTGATTAATATACATAGGTAAGCTTATGAGCTGCAGTGCACTACTGGACTATATTACTGTGCATATCTGTGATTAGTATACATAGGTAAGCTTATGCACAGCAGTGCACTACTGGACTATATTACTGTGCATATATGTGATTAGTATACATAGGTAGGCTTATGAGCTGCAGTGCACTACTGGACTATATTACTGTGCATATGTGTGATTAGTACAGGGAGTGCAGAATTATTAGGCAAATGAGTATTTTGACCACATCATCCTCTTTATGCATGTTGTCTTACTCCAAGCTGTATAGGCTTGGAAGCCTACTACCAATTAAGCATATTAGGTGATGTGCATCTCTGTAATGAGAAGAGGTGTGGTCTAATGACATCAACACCCTATATCAGGTGTGCATAATTATTAGGCAACTTTCTTTGCTTTGGCAAAATGGGTCAAAAGAAGGACTTGACAGGCTCAGAAAAGTCAAAAATAGTGAGATATCTTGCAGAGGGATGCAGCACTCTTAAAATTGCAAAGCTTCTGAAGCGTGATCATCGAACAATCAAGCGTTTCATTCAAAATAGTCAACAGGGTCGCAAGAAGCGTGTGGAAAAACCAAGGCGCAAAATAACTGCCCATGAACTGAGAAAAGTTAAGCGTGCAGCTGCCAAGATGCCACTTGCCACCAGTTTGGCCATATTTCAGAGCTGCAACATCACTGGAGTGCCCAAAAGCACAAGGTGTGCAATACTCAGAGACATGGCCAAGGTAAGAAAGGCTGAAAGACGACCACCACTGAACAAGACACACAAGCTGAAACGTCAAGACTGGGCCAAGAAATATCTCAAGACTGATTTTTCTAAGGTTTTATGGACTGATGAAATGAGAGTGAGTCTTGATGGGCCAGATGGATGGGCCCGTGGCTGGATTGGTAAAGGGCAGAGAGCTCCAGTCCGACTCAGACGCCAGCAAGGTGGAGGTGGAGTACTGGTTTGGGCTGGTATCATCAAAGATGAGCTTGTGGGGCCTTTTCGGGTTGAGGATGGAGTCAAGCTCAACTCCCAGTCCTACTGCCAGTTTCTGGAAGACACCTTCTTCAAGCAGTGGTACAGGAAGAAGTCTGCATCCTTCAAGAAAAACATGATTTTCATGCAGGAAAATGCTCCATCACACGCGTCCAAGTACTCCACAGCGTGGCTGGCAAGAAAGGGTATAAAAGAAGAAAATCTAATGACATGGCCTCCTTGTTCACCTGATCTGAACCCCATTGAGAACCTGTGGTCCATCATCAAATGTGAGATTTACAAGGAGGGAAAACAGTACACCTCTCTGAACAGTGTCTGGGAGGCTGTGGTTGCTGCTGCACGCAATGTTGATGGCGAACAGATCAAAACACTGACAGAATCCATGGATGGCAGGCTTTTGAGTGTCCTTGCAAAGAAAGGTGGCTATATTGGTCACTGATTTGTTTTTGTTTTGTTTTTGAATGTCAGAAATGTATATTTGTGAATGTTGAGATGTTATATTGGTTTCACTGGTAAAAATAAATAATTGAAATGGGTATATATTTGTTTTTTGTTAAGTTGCCTAATAATTATGCACAGTAATAGTCACCTGCACACACAGATATCCCCCTAAAATAGCTATAACTAAAAACAAACTAAAAACTACTTCCAAAACTATTCAGCTTTGATATTAATGAGTTTTTTGGGTTCATTGAGAACATAGTTGTTGTTCAATAATAAAATTAATCCTCAAAAATACAACTTGCCTAATAATTCTGCACTCCCTGTATACATAGGTACTCTTATGCGCAGTAGTGCACTACTGGACTATATTACTGTGCATATGTGTGATTAGTATACATAGGTAGGCTTATGTGCAGTAGTGCACTACTGGACTATATTACTGTACATACGTGTGATTAGTATACATAGGTAGGCTTATGCGCAGCAGTACAGTACTGGACTATATTACTGTGCATATGTGTGATTAGTATACATAAGTAGGCTTATGAGCAGCAGTGCACTACTGGACTATATTACTGTGCATATGTGTGATTAGTATGCATAGGTAGGCTTATGAGCAGCAGTGCACTACTGGATTATATTACTGTGCATATGTGTGATTAGTATACATAGGTAGGCTTATGAGCAGTAGTACACTACTGGATTATATAACTGTGCATATGTGTGATTAGTATACATAGGTAGGCTTTTGAGCAGCAGTGCACTACTGGACTATATTTCTGTGCATATGTGTGATTAGTATACATACGTAGGCTTATGCGCAGCAGGGCACTACTGGACTATATTACTGTGCATATGTGTGATTAGTATACATAGGTAGGCTTATGCGCAGTAGTGCACTACTGGACTATATTACTGTGCATACGTGTGATTAGTATACATAGGTAGGCTTATGCACAGCAGTACAGTACTGGACTATATTACTGTGCATATGTGTGATTAGTATACATAGGTAGGCTTATGCGCAGCAGTGCACTACTGGACTATATTACTGTGCATATGTGTGATTAGTATACATAGGTAAGCTTATGAGCTGCAATGCACTACTGGACTATATTACTGTGCATATGTGTGATTTGTATACATAGGTAAGCTTATGCGCAGCAGTGCACTACTGGACTATATTACTGTGCATATGTGTGATTAATATACATAGGTAAGCTTATGAGCTGCAGTGCACTACTGGACTATATTACTGTGCATATCTGTGATTAGTATACATAGGTAAGCTTATGCACAGCAGTGCACTACTGGACTATATTACTGTGCATATATGTGATTAGTATACATAGGTAGGCTTATGAGCTGCAGTGCACTACTGGACTATATTACTGTGCATATGTGTGATTAATATACATAGGTAGGCCTATGTGCAGCAGTGCACTACTGGACTATTTCACTGTGCATATGCGTGATTAGTATACATAGGTAGGCTTATGAGTATCAGTGCACTACTGGTCTATATGACTGTGCATATCTGTGATTAGTATACATAGGTAGGCTTATGAGCAGTAGTGCCCTACTGGACTATATTACTGTGCATATGTGTGATTAGTATACATAGGTAGGCTTATGAGCAGCAGTGCACTACTGGACTATATTACTGTGCATATGTGTGATTAGTATACATAGGTAGGCCTATGTGCAGCAGTGCACTACTGGACTATATCACTGTGCATATGCGTGATTAGTATACATAGGTAGGCTTATGAGCAGCAGTGCACTACTGGACTATATGACTGTGCATATCTGTGATTAGTATACATAGTTAGGCTTATGCGCAGTAGTGCACTACTGGACTATATTACTGTGCATATGTGTAATAAGTATACATAGGTAGGCTTATGCGCAGCAGTGCACTACTGGACTATATTACTGTGCATATATGTGATTAGTATACATAGGTAAGCTTATGAGCTGCAGTGCACTACTGGACTATATTACTGTGCATATCTGTGATTAGTATACATAGGTAAGCTTATGCACAGCAGTGCACTACTGGACTGTATTACTGTGCATATATGTGATTAGTATACATAGGTAGGCTTATGAGCTGCAGTGCACTACTGGACTATATTACTGTGCATATGTGTGATTAGCATACATAGGTAGGCCTATGTGCAGCAGTGCACTACTGGACTATATCACTGTGCATATGCGTGATTAGTATACATAGGTAGGCTTATGAGCAGCAGTGCACTACTGAACTATATGACTGTGCATATCTGTGATTAGTATACATAGTTAGGCTTATGTGCAGTAGTGCACTACTGGACTATATTACTGTGCATATGTGTGATTAGTATACATAGGTAGGCTTATGAGCAGTAGTGCACTACTGGACTATATCACTGTGCATATGTGTGATTAGTATACATAGGTAGGCTTATGCGCAGCAGTGCACTACTGGACTATATTACTGTGCATATGTGTGATTAGTATACATAGGTAAGCTTATGAGCTGCAGTGCACTACTGGACTATATTACTGTGCATATCTGTGATTAGTATACATAGGTAAGCTTATGCACAGCAGTGCACTACTGGACTATATTACTGTGCATATATGTGATTAGTATACATAGGTAGGCTTATGAGCTGCAGTGCACTACTGGACTATATTACTGTGCATATGTGTGATTAGTATACATAGGTAGGCCTATGTGCAGCAGTGCACTACTGGACTATATCACTGTGCATATGCGTGATTAGTATACATAGGTAGGCTTATGAGCAGCAGTGCACTACTGGACTATATGACTGTGCATATCTGTGATTAGTATACATAGTTAGGCTTATGCGCAGTAGTGCACTACTGGACTATATTACTGTGCATATGTGTGATTAGTATACATAGGTAGGCTTATGCGCAGCAGTGCACTACTGGACTATATTACTGTGCATATGTGTGATTAGTATACATAGGTAAGCTTATGAGCTGCAGTCCACTACTGGACTATATTACTGTGCATATCTGTGATTAGTATACATAGGTAAGCTTATGCACAGCAGTGCACTACTGGACTATATAACTGTGCATATATGTGATTAGTATACATAGGTAGTCTTATGAGCTGCAGTGCACTACTGGACTATATTACTGTGCATATGTGTGATTAGTATACATAGGTAGGCCTATGTGCAGCAGTGCACTACTGGACTATATCACTGTGCATATGCGTGATTAGTATACATAGGTAGGCTTATGAGCAGCAGTGCACTACTGGACTATATGACTGTGCATATCTGTGATTAGTATACATAGTTAGGCTTATGCGCAGTAGTGCACTACTGGACTATATTACTGTGCATATGTGTGATTAGTATACATAGGTAGGCTTATGAGCAGTAGTGCACTACTGGACTATATCACTGTGCATATGTGTGATTAGTATACATAGGTAGGCTTATGCGCAGCAGTGCACTACTGGACTATATTACTGTGCATATGTGTGATTAGTATACATAGGTAAGCTTATGAGCTGCAGTGCACTACTGGACTATATTACTGTGCATATCTGTGATTAGTATACATAAGTAAGCTTATGCACAGCAGTGCACTACTGGACTATATTACTGTGCATATATGTGATTAGTATACATAGGTAGGCTTATGAGCTGCAGTGCACTACTGGACTATATTACTGTGCATATGTGTGATTAGTATACATAGGCATGCTTATGCACAATAGTGCACTACTGGACTATATTACTGTGCATATGTGTGATTAGTATACATAGGTAGGCTTATGCGCAGTAGTGCACTACTGGACTATATTACTGTGCATACGTGTGATTAGTATACATAGGTAGGCTTATGCGCAGCAGTACAGTACTGGACTATATTACTATGCATATGTGTGATTAGTATACATAGGTAGGCTTATGCGCAGCAGTGCACTACTGGACTATATTACTGTGCATATGTGTGATTAGTATACATAGGTAAGCTTATGAGCTGCAGTGTACTACTGGACTATATTACTGTGCATATGTGTGATTAGTATACATAGGTAAGCTTATGCGCAGCAGTGCACTACTGGACTATATTACTGTGCATATGTGTGATTAGTATACATAGGTAAGCTTATGAGCTGCAGTGCACTACTGGACTATATTACTGTGCATATCTGTGATTAGTATACATAGGTAAGCTTATGCACAGCAGTGCACTACTGGACTATATTACTGTGCATATATGTGATTAGTATACATAGGTAGGCTTATGAGCTGCAGTGCACTACTGGACTATATGACTGTGCATATCTGTGATTAGTATACATAGTTAGGCTTATGTGCAGTAGTGCACTACTGGACTATATCACTGTGCATATGTGTGATTAGTATACATAGGTAGGCTTATGCGCAGCAGTGCACTACTGGACTATATTACTGTGCATATGTGTGATTAGTATACATAGGTAAGCTTATGAGCTGCAGTGCACTACTGGACTATATTACTGTGCATATTTGTGATTAGTATACATAGGTAAGCTTATGCGCAGCAGTGCACTACTGGACTATATTACTGTGCATATGTGTGATTAATATACATAGGTAAGCTTATGAGCTGCAGTGCACTACTGGACTATATTACTGTGCATATCTGTGATTAGTATACATAGGTAAGCTTATGCACAGCAGTGCACTACTGGACTATATTACTGTGCATATATGTGATTAGTATACATAGGTAGGCTTATGAGCTGCAGTGCACTACTGGACTATATTACTGTGCATATGTGTGATTAGTATACATAGGTAGGCTTATGCGCAGTAGTGCACTACTGGACTATATTACTGTGCATATGTGTGATTAGTATACATAGGTAGGCTTATGCGCAGTAGTGCACTACTGGACTATATTACTGTACATACGTGTGATTAGTATACATAGGTAGGCTTATGAGCTGCAGTGCACTACTGGACTATATGACTGTGCATATCTGTGATTAGTATACATAGTTAGGCTTATGTGCAGTAGTGCACTACTGGACTATATCACTGTGCATATGTGTGATTAGTATACATAGGTAGGCTTATGCGCAGCAGTGCACTACTGTACTATATTACTGTGCATATGTGTGATTAGTATACATAGGTAAGCTTATGAGCTGCAGTGCACTACTGGACTATATTACTGTGCATATGTGTGATTAGTATACATAGGTAAGCTTATGCGCAGCAGTGCACTACTGGACTATATTACTGTGCATATGTGTGATTAATATACATAGGTAAGCTTATGAGCTGCAGTGCACTACTGGACTATATTACTGTGCATATCTGTGATTAGTATACATAGGTAAGCTTATGCACAGCAGTGCACTACTGGACTATATTACTGTGCATATATGTGATTAGTATACATAGGTAGGCTTATGAGCTGCAGTGCACTACTGGACTATATTACTGTGCATATGTGTGATTAGTACAGGGAGTGCAGAATTATTAGGCAAATTAGTATTTTGACCACATCATCCTCTTTATGCATGTTGTCTTACTCCAAGCTGTATAGGCTTGGAAGCCTACTACCAATTAAGCTTATTAGGTGATGTGCATCTCTGTAATGAGAAGGGGTGTGGTCTAATGACATCAACACCCTATATCAGGTGTGCATAATTATTAGGCAACTTCCTTTGCTTTGGCAAAATGGGTCAAAAGAAGGACTTGACAGGCTCAGAAAAGTCAAAAATAGTGAGATATCTTGCAGAGGGATGCAGCACTCTTAAAATTGCAAAGCTTCTGAAGCGTGATCATCGAACAATCAAGCGTTTCATTCAAAATAGTCAACAGGGTCGCAAGAAGCGTGTGGAAAAACCAAGGCGCAAAATAACTGCCCATGAACTGAGAAAAGTTAAGCGTGCAGCTGCCAAGATGCCACTTGCCACCAGTTTGGCCATATTTCAGAGCTGCAACATCACTGGAGTGCCCAAAAGCACAAGGTGTGCAATACTCAGAGTCATGGCCAAGGTAAGAAAGGCTGAAAGACGACCACCACTGAACAAGACACACAAGCTGAAACGTCAAGACTGGGCCAAGAAATATCTCAAGACTGATTTATCTAAGGTTTTATGGACTGATGAAATGAGAGTGAGTCTTGATGGGCCAGATGGATGGGCCCGTGGCTGGATTGGTAAAGGGCAGAGAGCTCCAGTCCGACTCAGACGCCAGCAAGGTGGAGGTGGAGTACTGGTTTGGGCTGGTATCATCAAAGATGAGCTTGTGGGGCCTTTTCGGGTTGAGGATGGAGTCAAGCTCAACTCCCAGTCCTACTGCCAGTTTCTGGAAGACAACTTCTTCAAGCAGTGGTACAGGAAGAAGTCTGCATCCTTCAAGAAAAACATGATTTTCATGCAGGAAAATGCTCCATCACACGCGTCCAAGTACTCCACAGCGTGGCTGGCAAGAAAGGATATAAAAGAAGAAAATCTAATGACATGGCCTCCTTGTTCACCTGATCTGAACCCCATTGAGAACCTGTGGTCCATCATCAAATGTGAGATTTACAAGGAGGGAAAACAGTACACCTCTCTGAACAGTGTCTGGGAGGCTGTGGTTGCTGCTGCACGCAATGTTGATGGCGAACAGATCAAAACACTGACAGAATCCATGGATGGCAGGCTTTTGAGTGTCCTTGCAAAGAAAGGTGGCTATATTGGTCACTGATTTGTTTTTGTTTTGTTTTTGAATGTCAGAAATGTATATTTGTGAATGTTGAGATGTTATATTGGTTTCACTGGTAAAAATAATTAATTGAAATGGGTATATATTTGTTTTTTGTTAAGTTGCTTAATAATTATGCACAGTAATAGTCACCTGCACACACAGATATCCCCCTAAAATAGCTATAACTAAAAACAAACTAAAAACTACTTCCAAAACTATTCAGCTTTGATATTAATGAGTTTTTTGGGTTCATTGAGAACATAGTTGTTGTTCAATAATAAAAATAATCCTCAAAAATACAACTTGCCTAATAATTCTGCACTCCCTGTATACATAGGTACTCTTATGCGCAGTAGTGCACTACTGGACTATATTACTGTGCATATGTGTGATTAGTATACATAGGTAGGCTTATGCGCAGTAGTGCACTACTGGACTATATTACTGTACATACGTGTGATTAGTATACATAGGTAGGCTTATGCGCAGCAGTACAGTACTGGACTATATTACTGTGCATATGTGTGATTAGTATACATAAGTAGGCTTATGAGCAGCAGTGCACTACTGGACTATATTACTGTGCATATGTGTGATTAGTATGCATAGGTAGGCTTATGAGCAGCAGTGCACTACTGGATTATATTACTGTGCATATGTGTGATTAGTATACATAGGTAGGCTTATGAGCAGTAGTACACTACTGGATTATATTACTGTGCATATGTGTGATTAGTATACATAGGTAGGCTTTTGAGCAGCAGTGCACTACTGGACTATATTTCTGTGCATATGTGTGATTAGTATACATACGTAGGCTTATGCGCAGCAGGGCACTACTGGACTATATTACTGTGCATATGTGTGATTAGTATACATAGGTAGGTTTATGCGCAGCAGTGCACTACTAGACTATATTACTGTGCATTTGTGTGATTAGTATACATAGGTAGGCTTATGAGCAGTAGTGCCCTACTGGACTATATTACTGTGCATATGTATGATTAGTATACATAGGTAGGCTTATGAGCAGCAGTGCACTACTGGACTATATTACTGTGCATATGTGTGATTAGTATACATAAGTAGGCTTATGCGCAGCAGTGCACTACTGGACTATATTACTGTGCATATGTGTGATTAGTATACATAGGTAGGCTTATGAGCAGCAGTGCACTACTGGACTATATCACTGTGCATAATAGTGATTAGTATACATAGGTAGGCTTATGAGCAGTAGTGCACTACTGGACTATATTACTGTGCATATATGTGATTAATATACATAGGTAAGCTTATGAGCAGCAGTGAACTATTAGACTATGTTACAGTGCATAGATGTGATTAGTATACATAGGTAGGCTTATGCGCAGCAGTGCACTACTGGATTATATTACTGTGCATATGTGTGATTAGTATACATAGGTAGGCTTATGAGCTGCAGTGCACTACTGGACTATATTACTATGCATATGTGTGATTAATATACATAGGTAGGCCTATGTGCAGCAGTGCACTACTGGACTATATCACTGTGCATATGTGTGATTAGTATACATAGGTAGGCTTATGCGCAGCAGTGCACTACTGGACTATATTACTGTGCATATGTGTGATTAGTATACATAGGTAAGCTTATGAGCTGCAGTGCACTACTGGACTATATTACTGTGCATATGTGTGATTAGTATACATAGGTAAGCTTATGCGCAGCAGTGCACTACTGGACTATATTACTGTGCATATGTGTGATTAGTATACATAGGTAAGCTTATGAGCTGCAGTGCACTACTGGACTATATTACTGTACATATCTGTGATTAGTATACATAGGTAAGCTTATGCACAGCAGTGCACTACTGGACTATATTACTGTGCATATATGTGATTAGTATACATAGGTAGGCTTATGAGCTGCAGTGCACTACTGGACCATATTACTGTGCATATGTGTGATTAGTATACATAGGTTCTCTTATGCGCAGTAGTGCACTACTAGACTATATTACTGTGCATATGTGTGATTAGTATACATAGGTAGGCTTATGCGCAGTAGTGCACTACTGGACTATATTACTGTACATACGTGTGATTAGTATACATAGGTAGGCTTATGCGCAGCAGTACAGTACTGGACTATATTACTGTGCATATGTGTGATTAGTATACATAGGTAGGCTTATGAGCAGCAGTGCACTACTGGACTATATTAATGTGCATATGTGTGATTAGTATGCATAGGTAGGCTTATGAGCAGCAGTGCACTACTGGATTATATTACTGTGCATATGTGTGATTAGTATACATAGGTAGGCTTATGAGCAGTAGTACACTACTGGATTATATTACTGTGCATATGTGTGATTAGTATACATAGGTAGGCTTTTGAGCAGCAGTGCACTACTGGACTATATAACTGTGCATATGTGTGATTAGTATACATAGGTAGGCTTATGCGCAGCAGTGCACTACTAGACTATATTACTGTGCATTTGTGTGATTAGTATACATAGGCAGGCTTATGAGCAGTAGTGCCCTACTGGACTATATTACTGTGCATATGTGTGATAAGTATACATAGGTAGGCTTATGAGCAGCAGTGCACTACTGGACTATATTACTGTGCATATGTGTGATTAGTATACATAGGTAGGCTTATGCGCAGCAGTGCACTACTGGACTATATTACTGTGCATATGTGTGATTAGTATACATAGGTAGGCTTATGAGCAGCAGTGCACTACTGGACTATATCACTGTGCATATGTGTGATTAGTATACATAGGTAGGCTTATGAGCAGTAGTGCACTACTGGACTATATTACTGTGCATATATGTGATTAATATACATAGGTAAGCTTATGAGCAGCAGTGAACTATTAGACTATGTTACAGTGCATAGGTGTGATTAGTATACATAGGTAGGCTTATGCGCAGCAGTGCACTACTGGATTATATTACTGTGCATATGTGTGATTAGTATACATAGGTAGGCTTATGAGCTGCAGTGCACTACTGGACTATATTACTGTGCATATGTGTGATTAATATACATAGGTAGGCCTATTTGCAGCAGTGCACTACTGGACTATATCACTGTGCATATGCGTGATTAGTATACATAGGTAGGCTTATGAGTTGCAGTGCACTACTGGACTATATGACTGTGCATATCTGTGATTAGTATACATAGTTAGGCTTATGTGCAGTAGTGCACTACTGGACTATATTACTGTGCATATGTGTGATTTGTATACATAGGTAGGCTTATGAACAGTAGTGCACTACTGGACTATATCACTGTGCATATGTGTGATTAGTATACATAGGTAGGCTTATGCGCAGCAGTGCACTACTGGACTATATTACTGTGCATATGTGTGATTAGTATACATAGTTAAGCTTATGAGCTGCAGTGCACTACTGGACTATATTACTGTGCATATGTGTGATTAGTATACATAGGTAAGCTTATGCGCAGCAGTGCACTACTGGACTATATTACTGTGCATATGTGTGATTAGTATACATAGGTAAGCTTATGAGCTGCAGTGCACTACTGGACTATATTACTGTACATATCTGTGATTAGTATACATAGGTAAGCTTATGCACAGCAGTGCACTACTGGACTATATTACTGTGCATATATGTGATTAGTATACATAGGTAGGCTTATTAGCTGCAGTGCACTACTGGACCATATTACTGTGCATATGTGTGATTAGTATACATAGGTACTCTTATGCGCAGTAGTGCACTACTAGACTATATTACTGTTCATATGTGTGATTAGTATACATAGGTAGGCTTATGCGCAGTAGTGCACTACTGGACTATATTACTGTACATACGTGTGATTAGTATACATAGGTAGGCTTATGCGCAGCAGTACAGTACTGGACTATATTACTGTGCATATGTGTGATTAGTATACATAGGTAGGCTTATGAGCAGCAGTGCACTACTGGACTATATTAATGTGCATATGTGTGATTAGTATGCATAGGTAGGCTTATGAGCAGCAGTGCACCACTGGATTATATTACTGTGCATATGTGTGATTAGTATACATAGGTAGGCTTATGAGCAGTAGTACACTACTGGATTATATTACTGTGCATATGTGTGATTAGTATACATAGGTAGGCTTTTGAGCAGCAGTGCACTACTGGACTATATTTCTGTGCATATGTGTGATTAGTATACATACGTAGGCTTATGCGCAGCAGGGCACTACTGGACTATATTACTGTGCATATGTGTGATTAGTATACATAGGTAGGCTTATGCGCAGCAGTGCACTACTAGACTATATTACTGTGAATTTGTGTGATTAGTATACATAGGCAGGCTTATGAGCAGTAGTGCCCTACTGGACTATATTACTGTGCATATGTGTGATAAGTATACATAGGTAGGCTTATGAGCAGCAGTGCACTACTGGACTATATTACTGTGCATATGTGTGATTAGTATACATAGGTAGGCTTATGCGCAGCAGTGCACTACTGGACTATATTACTGTGCATATGTGTGATTAGTATACATAGGTAGGCTTATGAGCAGCAGTGCACTACTGGACTATATCACTGTGCATATGTGTGATTAGTATACATAGGTAGGCTTATGAGCAGTAGTGCACTACTGGACTATATTACTGTGCATATATGTGATTAATATACATAGGTAAGCTTATGAGCAGCAGTGAACTATTAGACTATGTTACAGTGCATAGGTGTGATTAGTATACATAGGTAGGCTTATGCGCAGCAGTGCACTACTGGATTATATTACTGTGCATATGTGTGATTAGTATACATAGGTAGGCTTATGCGCAGCAGTGCACTACTGGATTATATTACTGTGCATATATGTGATTAGTATACATAGGTAGGCTTATGAGCAGTAGTGCACTACCTGACTATATTACTGCGCATATGTGTGATTAGTATACATAGGTAGGCTCATTAGCAGCAGTGCACTACTGGACTATATTACTGTGCATATGTGTGATTAGTATACATAGGTAGGCGTATGAGCAGTAGTGCACTACTGGACTATATTACTGTGCATATGTGTGATTAGTATACATAGGTAGGCTTATGAGCAGTAGTACACTACTGGATTATATTACTGTGCATATGTGTGATTAGTATACATAGGTAGGCTTTTGAGCAGCAGTGCACTACTGGACTATATTTCTGTGCATATGTGTGATTAGTATACATACGTAGGCTTATGCGCAGCAGGGCACTACTGGACTATATTACTGTGCATATGTGTGATTAGTATACATAGGTAGGCTTAAGCGCAGCAGTGCACTACTAGACTATATTACTGTGAATTTGTGTGATTAGTATACATAGGCAGGCTTATGAGCAGTAGTGCCCTACTGGACTATATTACTGTGCATATGTGTGATAAGTATACATAGGTAGGCTTATGCGCAGCAGTGCACTACTGGACTATATTACTGTGCATATGTGTGATTAGTATACATAGGTAGGCTTATGAGCAGCAGTGCACTACTGGACTATATCACTGTGCATATGTGTGATTAGTATACATAGGTAGGCTTATGAGCAGTAGTGCACTACTGGACTATATTACTGTGCATATATGTGATTAATATACATAGGTAAGCTTATGAGCAGCAGTGAACTATTAGACTATGTTACAGTGCATAGGTGTGATTAGTATACATAGGTAGGCTTATGCGCAGCAGTGCACTACTGGATTATATTACTGTGCATATGTGTGATTAGTATACATAGGTAGGCTTATGCGCAGCAGTGCACTACTGGATTATATTACTGTGCATATATGTGATTAGTATACATAGGTAGGCTTATGAGCAGTAGTGCACTACCTGACTATATTACTGTGCATATGTGTGATTAGTATACATAGGTAGGCTCATTAGCAGCAGTGCACTACTGGACTATATTACTGTGCATATGTGTGATTAGTATACATAGGTAGGCGTATGAGCAGTAGTGCACTACTGGACTATATTATTGTGCATATGTGTGATTAGTATACATAGGTAGGCGTATGAGCAGTAGTGAACTACTGGACTATTTTACTGTGCATATATGTGATTTGTATACATAGGTAAGCTTATGAGCAGCAGTGCACTACTGGACTATATTACTGTGCATATGTGTGATTAGTATACATAGGTAGGTTTATGCGCAGCAGTGCACTACTGGACTATATTACTGTGCATATGTGTGATTAGTATACATAGGTAGGCTTATGTGCAGCAGTGCACTACTGGACTATATCACTGTGTATATGTGTGATTAGTATACATAGGTAGGCTTAGTAGGAGCTGTTGCTTCCAAAACTGTGCAGAATTTGACGCTGGAAGTAAACATGATTTTTTTTAATGTCATGTTCTGAATCATGAAAGTTTAATTTTGACTTCAACATCTCTTTAACTATGCTATTTTCTAATTTCATTCTGTCACAATACAGTATATATACAGATAACAGGAGCATGAAATACTGAAATTTATACGATAAAAAATCTACTGCCCTAAATTAGGTTTTGGCTCCAGAGGGTACCAGTGACGTGTGGTGACGTCAGAGGCTGGTGAGGCAGTGGCTAAGATACACCTTCATTCTTTAGATATCCTTTGTTGAAGAAATAGCAATGCACATGGGTGAGCCAATCACATGAGGTATCTATGTGCAGCCACCAATCAGCAGCTACTGAGCATATTTAGATATGATTTTCAACAAAGGATACCAAAAGAATGAAGAAAATTAGATATTAGATGTAAATTGGAAAGTTATTTAAAATTGCATGCTCTTTCTAAATCATGAAAGAAAACATTTGGGTTTCATGTCCCTTTAAATGGTTTCTTGGAAAACTGGTCAACTTAGTAAACATCTGATTTTAGTCTAAAGGATTGTAACAGAAACTCTTGCCAGATAACAAAATGCTTTCTCCGATTATGAGATCTAAAAATCCATGCCCATTAAAATATGTTTAAAACATAATTTTTACTTTAATGCTGCAAATTATGCTTATAGATTCTTTCATTATTCAGTAAATATAAAAATGTCTTGATCCAGTGGCGGCTGGTGAAATTTAAAGATTGTGGGGCACTTGACCCCACCCCTTTAAATAAAGCCACACCATCAGATGGCACTACCAATTCATTAACTAAATAAATAAAAGTAGACAGAAACACAGAAAAGCACTCGGGGGAGAGGGAGAGAGAGATGGGGGGAGAGAGACACAGAGGGTTAGAGAGAAAGAGAGAGAGACACAATTACACACAGAGGGTTAGAGAGAGAGAAAGAGAGACACAATCACACACAGAGGGTTAGAGAGAGAGAAAGAGAGAGACAATCACACACAGAGGGTTAGAGAGAGAGAGAGACAATCATACACAGAGGGTTAGAGAGAGAGAGAGAGAAAGAGAGAGAGACACAATCATACACAGAGGGTTAGAGAGAGAGAGAGAAAGAGAGAGAGACACAATCACACACAGAGGGTTAGAGAGAGAGAGAGAGAGAGAGAGACACAATCACACACAGAGGGTTAGAGAGAGAGAAAGAGAGAGAGACACAATCATACACAGAGGGTTAGAGAGAGAGAGAGATGGAGAGAGAAAGAAAGAGAGACACAATCATACACAGAGGGTTAGAGAGAGAGAGAAACACAATCACACACAGAGGGTTAGAGAGAAAGAGAAAGAGAGAGAGACACAATCACACACAGAGAGTTAGAGAGAGAGAGAGAGAACGAGAGAGAGACACAATCATACACAGAGTGTTAGAGAGAGAGAGAGAGAGAGAGAGAAAGAGAGAGACACAATCACACACAGAGGGTTAGAGAGAGAGAGAGAGAGAGAGAGAGACAATCACACAGAGGGTTAGAGAGAGAGAGAGAGAAAGAGAGAGAGACACAATCACACACAGAGGGTTAGAGAGAGAGAGAGAAAGAGAGAGAGAGAGACACAATCACACACAGAGGGTTAGAGAGAGAAAGAGAGACAGAGAGAGACACAATCACACACAGAGGGTTAGAGAGAGAGTGAGACACAATCACACACAGAGGGTTAGAGAGAGAGAGAAAGAGACACAATCATACACAGAGGGTTAGAGAGAGAGAGAGAAAGAGACACAATCACACACAGAGGGCTAGAGAGAGAGAGAGAAAGAGAGAGAGAGACACAATCACACACAGAGGGTTAGAGAGAGAGAGAGAGAGAGAGAGAGAGACAGAGAGAGACACAATCACAAACAGAGGGTTAGAGAGAGAGTGAGACACAATCACACACAGAGGATTAGAGAGAGAGAGAAAGAGAGAGAGACACAATCATACACAGAGGGTTAGAGAGAGAGAGAAAGAGAGAGAGAGAGACACACACAATCACACACAGAGGGTTAGAGAGAGAGAGAGAAAGAGAGAGAGACACAATCACACACAGAGGGTTAGAGAGAGAGAAAGAGAGAGAGACACAATCACACACAGAGGGTTAGAGGGAGAGAGAAAGAGAGAGACACAATCATACACAGAGGGTGAGAGAGAATGAGAGAGAGACACAATCACCCACAGAGGGTTAGAGAGAGAAAAAGAGAGAGACAAAATCACATACAGAGGGTTAGAGAGAGAAAGACAATCACACACATAGGGTTAGAGAGAGAGAAAGAGAGACACAATCACACACAGAGGGTTAGAGAGAAAGAGAGAGAGACACAATCATACACAGAGAGTTAGAGAGAGAGAGAGAGAACGAGAGAGAGACACAATCATACACAGAGTGTTAGAGAGAGAGAAAGAGAGAGACACAATCACACACAGAGGGTTAGAGAGAGAGAGAGAGAGAGAGACAATCACACAGAGGGTTAGAGAGAGAGAGAGAAAGAGAGAGAGAAAGAGAGAGAGACACAATCACACGCAGAGGGTTAGAGAGAGAGAGAAAGAGAGAGAGAGACACAATCACACACAGAGGGTTAGAAAGAGAAAGAGAGACAGAGAGAGACACAATCACACACAAAGGGTTAGAGAGAGAGTGAGACACAATCACACACAGAGGGTTAGAGAGAGAGAGAAAGAGACACAATCATACACAGAGGGTTAGAGAGAGAGAGAGAGAGAGAGAGAGAAAGAGACACAATCACACACAGAGGGCTAGAGAGAGAGAGAGAGAAAGAGAGAGAGAGAGACACAATCACACACAGAGGGTTAGAGAGAGAGAGAGAGAGAGAGACAGAGAGAGACACAATCACACACAGAGGGTTAGAGAGAGAGTGAGACACAATCACACACAGAGGGTTAGAGAGAGAGAGAAAGAGAGAGAGAGACACAATCATACACAGAGGGTTAGAGAGAGAGAGAAAGAGAGAGAGAGAGACACAATCACACACAGAGGGTTAGAGAGAGAGAGAAAGAGAGAGAGACACAATCACACACAGAGGGTTAGAGAGAGAGAAAGAGAGACACAATCACACACAGAGGGTTAGAGGGAGAGAGAAAGAGAGAGACACAATCATACACAGAGGGTGAGAGAGAGAATGAGAGAGAGACACAATCACACACAGAGGGTTAGAGAGAGAGAAAGAGAGAGACAAAATCACATACAGAGGGTTAGAGAGAGAAAGACAATCACACACAAAGGGTTAGAGAGAGAGAAAGAGAGACACAATCACACACAGAGGGTTAGAGAGAAAGAGAGAGAGACACAATCATACACAGAGGGTTAGAGAGAGAGAGAGAAAGAGAGAGAGACACAATCACACACAGAGGGTTAGAGAGAGAGAGAAAGAGAGAGAGACACAATCACACACAGAGGGTTAGAGAGAGAGAGACAGACAAAATCACACACATAGGTTTAGAGAGAGAGAGAAAGAGAGAGAGACACAATCACACACAGAGGGTTAGAGAGAGAGAGATAGATAGAGAGAGTGAGACACAATCACACACAGAGGGTTAGAGAGAGAGAGAAAGAAAGAGAGAGAGACACAATCACACACAGAGGGTTAGAGAGAGAGAGAAAGAGACAAAATCACACACAGAGGTTTAGAGAGAGAGAGAAAGAGAGAGAGACACAATCAACCACAGAGGGTTAGAGAGAGAGAGAGAGAAAGAGAGAGTGAGACACAATCACACACAGAGGGTTAGAGAGAGAGAGAAAGAGAGACACAATCACACACAGAGGGTTAGAGAGAGAGAGAGAGACACACAATCACACACGAGGGTTAGAGAGAGAGAAAGAGACACAATCACACACAGAGGGTTAGAGAGAGAGAGAGAAAGACACAATCACACACAGAGTGTTAAAGAGACACATAAGGGATGAGAGAGTCAGAGGGGGAGGAAGAGAGACAGAGAGAGAAAGAGACCATGGGGGAGAATGACACATAAGGAGAGAGATGGATAGATAGAGAGAGACACAATCACACACAGAGGGTTAGAGAAAGAGAGAGAGAGAGACACAATCACACACAGAGGGCTAGAGAAAGAGAGAGAGACACAATCACACACAGAGGGTTAGAAAAAGAGAGAGAGACACAATCACACACAGAGGGTTAGAGAAAGAGAGAGAGACACAATCACACACAGAGGGTTAGAGAAAGAGTAAGAGACACAATCACACACAGAGGGTTAGAGAAAGAGAGAGAGACACAATCACACACAGAGGGTTAGAGAAAGAGAGAGAGACACAATCACACACAGAGCGTTAGAGAAAGAGAGAGACACAATCACACACAGAGGTTTAGAGAGACACATAAGGGATGAGAGAGTCAGAGGGGGAGGAAGAGAGACAGAGAGAGAAAAAGACCATGGGGGAGAATGACACATAAGGAGACAGATGGATAGATAGAGAGAGAGAGAGACACACACACACAAAGGGGGGGAGAGGGACCACTGCATTTTTAAGTAATAAAACAGCAGAGCTACAGAGAGTTCAGAAAGGGAGACTATAAATTAGTGTGCAGTACAGAGGCAAGCTGCTAAGTTAGTGGGTGTAAATTTTGAGTAAACAAAATACAAAAATGATCCTTAAACTGCTGTAAAAGAGTAAAAAAAACACTAAACCACATTCATTAAATTATAATTTTCACTAACAGAATCCCTTTCAGTAAAATCTAAGGCCTAGATTTAGAGTTTGGCGGTAGCCGTGAAAACCAGCGTTAGAGGCTCCTAACGCTGGTTTTAGGCTACCGCCGGTATTTGGAGTCACTCAAAATAGGGTCTAACGCTCACTTTTCAGCCGCGACTTTTCCATACCGCAGATCCCCTTACGTAAATTACGTATCCTATCTTTTCAATGGGATCTTCCTAACGCCGGTATTTAGAGTCGTTTCTGAAGTGAGCGTTAGAGCTCTAACGACAAAACTCCAGCCGCAGAACAAAAGCAGGAGTTAAGAGCTTTCTGGGCTAACGCCGGTTCATAAAGCTCTTAACTACTGTGCTCTAAAGTACACTAACACCCATAAACTACCTATGTACCCCTAAACCGAGGTCCCCCCACATCGCCGCAACTCGATTAAATTTTTTTAACCCCTAATCTGCCGACCGCCACCTACGTTATACTTATGTACCCCTAATCTGCTGCCCCTAACCCCGCCGACCCCTGTATTATATTTATTAACCCCTAACCTGCCCCCCACAACGTCGCCGCCAGCTACTTACAATAATTAACCCCTAATCTGCCGACCGCAAAGCGCCGCCACCTACGTTATCCTTATGTACCCCTAATCTGCTGCCCCTAACACCGCCGACCCCTATATTATATTTATTAACCCCTAATCTGCCCCCCTCAACGTCGCCGACACCTGCCTACACTTATTAACCCCTAATCTGCCGAGCGGACCTGAGCGCTACTATAATAAAATTATTAACCCCTAATCCGCCTCAATAACCCTATCATAAATAGTATTAACCCCTAATCTGCCCTCCCTAACATCGCCGACACCTAACTTCAATTATTAACCCCTAATCTGACGACCGGAGCTCACCGCTACTATAATAAATGGATTAACCCTTAAAGCTAAGTCTAACCCTAACACTAACACCCCCCTAAGTTAAATATAATTTAAATGTAACGAAATTTATTAACTCTTATTAAATAAATTATTCCTATTTAAAGCTAAATACTTACCTGTAAAATACATCCTAATATAGCTACAATATAAATTATAATTATATTATAGCTATTTTAGGATTAATATTTATTTTACAGGCAACTTTGTAATTATTTTAACCAGGTACAATAGCTATTAAATAGTTAAGAACTATTTAATAGTTACCTAGTTAAAATAATAACAAAATTACCTGTAAAATAAATCCTAACCTAAGTTATAATTAAACCTAACACTACCCTATCAATAAATTAATTAAATAAAATACCTACAATTACCTACAATAAAACCTAACACTACACTATCAATAAATAAATTAAATAAACTACCTACAATTAACCTAACACTACACTATCAATAAATTAATTAAATACAATTCCTACAAATAACTACAATGAAATAAACTAACTAAAGTACAAAAAATAAAAAAGAACTAAGTTACAAAAAATAAAAAAATATTTACAAACATAAGAAAAATATTACAACAATTTTAAACTAATTACACCTACTCTAAGCCCCCTAATAAAATAACAAAGACCCCCAAAATAAAAAAATGCCCTACCCTATTCTAAATTAATAGAGTTAAAAGCTCTTTTACCTTACCAGCCCTGAACAGGGCCCTTTGCGGGGCATGCCCCAAGAAAATCAGCTCTTTTGCCTGTAAAAAAAAAACATACAATACCCCCCCCCCCAACATTACAACCCACCACCCACATACCCCTAATCTAACCCAAACCCCCCTTAAATAAACCTAACACTAAGCCCCTGAAGATCTTCCTACCTTGTCTTCACCTCAACAGGTATCACCGATCCGTCCTGGCATCCGGTGCTGAAGAGGTCCAGAAGAGGCTCCAAAGTCTTCCTCCTATCCGGCAAGAAGAGGACATCCGGACCGGCAAACATCTTCATCCAAGCGGCATCTTCGATCTTCTTCCATCCGGTGCGGAGCGGGTCCATGTTGAAGCAGCCGACGCGGATCCATCCTCTTCTTTCGGCGTCTCCCGACGAATGACGGTTCCTTTAAGGGACGTCATCCAAGATGGCGTCCCTCGAATTCCGATTGACTGATAGGATTCTATCAGCCAATCGGAATTAAGGTAGGAATATTCTGATTGGCTGATGGAATCAGCCAATCAGAATCAAGTTCAATCCGATTGGCTGATCCAATCAGCCAATCAGATTGAGCTTGCATTCTATTGGCTGATCGGAACAGCCAATAGAATGCGAGCTCAATCTGATTGGCTGATTGGATCAGCCAATCGGATTGAACTTGATTCTGATTGGCTGATTCCATCAGCCAATCAGAATATTCCTACCTTAATTCCGATTAGCTGATAGAATCCTATCAGCCAATCGGAATTCGAGGGACGCCATCTTGGATGACGTCCCTTAAAGGAACCGTCATTCGTCGGGAGACGTCGAAAGAAGAGGATGGATCCGCGTCGGCTGCTTCAAGATGGACCCGCTCCGCACCGGATGGAAGAAGATCGAAGATGCCGCTTGGATGAAGATGTTTGCCGGTCCGGATGTCCTCTTCTTGCCGGATAGGAGGAAGACTTTGGAGCCTCTTCTTGACCTCTTCAGCACCGGATGCCAGGACGGATCGGTGATACCTGTTGAGGTGAAGACAAGGTAGGAAGATCTTCAGGGGCTTAGTGTTAGGTTTATTTAAGGGGGGTTTGGGTTAGATTAGGGGTATGTGGGTGGTGGGTTGTAATGTTGGGGGGGGGGTATTGTATGTTTTTTTTTTACAGGCAAAAGAGCTGATTTTCTTGGGGCATGCCCCGCAAAGGGCCCTGTTCAGGGCTGGTAAGGTAAAAGAGCTTTTAACTCTATTAATTTAGAATAGGGTAGGGCATTTTTTTTATTTTGGGGGTCTTTGTTATTTTATTAGGGGGCTTAGAGTAGGTGTAATTAGTTTAAAATTGTTGTAATATTTTTCTTATGTTTGTAAATATTTTTTTATTTTTTGTAACTTAGTTCTTTTTTATTTTTTGTACTTTAGTTAGTTTATTTCATTGTAGTTATTTGTAGGAATTGTATTTAATTAATTTATTGATAGTGTAGTGTTAGGTTAATTGTAGGTAGTTTATTTAATTTATTTATTGATAGTGTAGTGTTAGGTTTTATTGTAGGTAATTGTAGGTATTTTATTTAATTAATTTATTGATAGGGTAGTGTTAGGTTTAATTATAACTTAGGTTAGGATTTATTTTACAGGTAATTTTGTTATTATTTTAACTAGGTAACTATTAAATAGTTCTTAACTATTTAATAGCTATTGTACCTGGTTAAAATAATTACCAAGTTGCCTGTAAAATAAATATTAATCCTAAAATAGCTATAATATAATTATAATTTATATTGTAGCTATATTATGATGTATTTTACAGGTAAGTATTTAGCTTTAAATAGGAATAATTTATTTAATAAGAGTTAATTAATTTCGTTAGATTTAAATTATATTTAATTTAGGGGGGTGTTAGTGTTAGGGTTAGACTTAGCTTTAGGGGTTAATCCATTTATTATAGTAGCGGTGAGCTCCGGTCGTCAGATTAGGGGTTAATAATTGAAGTTAGGTGTCGGCGATGTTAGGGAGGGCAGATTAGGGGTTAATACTATTTATGATAGGGTTATTGAGGCGGATTAGGGGTTAATAACTTTATTATAGTAGCGCTCAGGTCCGCTCGGCAGATTAGGGGTTAATAAGTGTAGGCAGGTGTCGGCGACGTTGAGGGGGGCAGATTAGGGGTTAATAAATATAATATATGGGTCGGCGGTGTTAGGGGCAGCAGATTAGGGGTACATAGGGATAATGTAAGTTGCGGCGGTTTACGGAGCGGCAGATTAGGGGTTAATAATATAATGCAGGTGTCAGCGATAGCGGGGGCGGCAGAATAGGGGTTAATAAGTGTAAGGTTAGGGGTGTTTAGACTCAGGGTACATGTTAGAGTGTTAGGTGCAGACGTAGGAAGTGTTTCCCCATAGGAAACAATGGGGCTGCGTTAGGAGCTGAACGCTGCTTTTTTTCCTATGGGGGAATCGTGCACGAGCACGTTTTTGAGGCTGGCCGCGTCCGTAAGCAACTCTGGTATCGAGAGTTGCATTTGCGGTAAAAATGCTCTACGCTCCTTTTTTGGAGCCTAACGCAGCATTTTTTTGGACTCTCGATACCAGAGTTAATTTTATGGTGCGGCCAGAAAAAAGCCCGCGTAGCGTTAACAACCCATCTACCGCCAAACTCCAAATCTAGGCCTAAGGTTGTCGCACTTACTTCAATAAGATGTGGCTAAAACACTGCTCATTGACTGCATCTCTTCCTACTCTGTATGTAAGGAAGTGACAGTGGAGCATTCCACTGCACTTAGAGGGGAAGTACAGAACTCTCTTTTTCACTTTAGCAAAGCTGGCAGCTTCACAGGACAGCAACAAAATAAATGAAAGTTGTTTTTTTCCGTTTTTGTTTTGTTTCATATGATTTAACATCCAGCGCCAACCCTAAGTTCCACTTACTAATGATCTCACTGGATTGGGTTAGCCCAAATAGGACTGCCTTAAATAAGCAGTTATGTGCCATGTAATGATCTTAACCACTTTCATCCAGTAGGTGGTGCAGCATATTGTGTTATGGTGGGCAAACCTGCTTGTGCCTCTCCATTGCACAACATGTAGCTGTGGAAAAAAAATGCTGGGGGGGGGAAATTGCAATTTTTTTTTTTTTAAAGCCAATAAAAAAAATATTTTTGCCCATATGAGAGGTGAAGCACTGCCTCACCTGCCTCTAGTGACTGCACATCACTGGAGGGTACTCCAGCAAGAGACAGCTTTAACTCCCTCCATCATTATTTTCCTGACTGATCTGGGGATTACACCTCAACATCAGAAATTTCTGAACTCTGTGATTCTGCTCTCTAGAAGACTAATCATGCAGTATTGGGTAAAGGATAAGGCCCCGCCCTTCAAGAAACTGTTGGGGGCGATACGCACTCAGGCCCTGTTGGAACAGGCGGACGTACAGGGAGACCTTGATAAAAGAATAAAATCTTACATTCACAAATGGGAACCATATTTATTGTACATCTCTCCACAAGTAAGACATAGGATACTTTATCCCTTTTGCAATTCAACGTTTATCTTGGAGGAAAATTTGAGAGGGAAATAGTGTCTCTCTCCGTCACTGCCCCCCCACCCCTCCCCTCTGCCAAGCTGACCACACACGCCTTGCTCCATAGTAGACCATATTTCCCTTTGATAAAGGTGCCAGGGAGTTCTGCCCCCCTGGAGTGGAGGGATTCGATTCGATTCGATTTGATTTGATAGGATTGTTTAGGCCATACACTTACTGTTTTATGGTTTGTATTAGTTGTTTGATGTTTTATAAAAAAAAGGAAAAGAACCAGATTAACATCTCAGTGTGGAGATAACCTACTCGGGGAAGGCTCTCTCCCTCAGATTGTGAGGGATGAGGGTTGTCGAATTCCCTTTCTGTATCTTACTAATGTAAATTTTGATGTATTACATACTGTGATTTCCATATTGTGATGAATCTGGATTATAAAAAAAGTTTAAAAAAAAAAAAAATTCTACTGCCCCACTTAAGTATTATTATTGCATTGACTTATTCATTTTTTGCTGATTATGCAATCGTACTGTATTTATAAGACCTTTAACCCCTTCAGGACCAGGAATTTTAGTGAAAAACTTGGCCAAAGTATCAGAGAATGTTTAGCATTTTTGCTATCACTCCATTTAAACTGAAATATAGCCTTTTTATTTACCTATCAAAACTATATGTATATATATTTTAGTAGACAACCCAAGGTATTGATCTAGGCTTGTTTTGGTATATTTCATGCCACTGTTTTGCCGCCAAATGAGATCATATTAAAAATGTTCTCACCAAAATTATTTACACACACATACTGCAGTCATAAGACAAATGGTTGTAAAAGCTTTTCTTGGGTCCCCTTTGTTCAGAAATAGCAGACATGAATGGTTTTGCCATTGTTTTTGGTTATTAGAAGGCTGCTAATTGCAGCTGCACAACACACTCCTAAGAATCCCCAGTAGTGAAGGGGTTAGCTTGTAAGGTTACTACGTTTTTTAGCTGTAATTTAGAGTTTAAATCTCACCTGACACCTCCCACCCCCTGATTCCTACCTGATCCCTCCCAAACAGCTCTCTTCCCTCCCTAACACCCCCCCCCCCCCGCCATCTTAGGTACTGGCAGACTGTCTGCCAGTATGCTGTTTAGGGTAGGGAAAGTATTTTGTTTTTATTATATCTTTTTTAAATATCTGTAGTGTAGGGAACCCTCCTCACCCACGTACCTCCCTGATCCCCTAAACGGCTCTCTAACCTTTCCCCCTTTCTCTAGTCATCCTAGGTACTAGTAGCTGTCTGTTTTTAGTATTTTAAAAATATTGTTATTATTTATTTACTTTTTTCTGTAGCATGGCGACCCCCCTCCCCCCAAGCAATTGCTCATAGGACACCCCTTCTTCACCCTTTTCCGTAGTGTAGGGAACCCATCCCTCCCTCTCCCTTTTTGTAAGTAGGGAATCCCCCTTTCTCCCCTCCTGTGATGTGCCGCCCGCCAGTGTCACTGCATCGGCGGTCTGCTCTTATATGATAAAGAGAGCACAATCTGCACTCCTTTACCATATGAAGGCAGATGCTTCTGTCTATCGCTGCGGTCTTACCGCCAGCACTGCAGCATGAGGCAGAAGGTTGGATGTAGCTACTACGCCAACAGGGTACGCTAGGTAAAGTAACCTATAACATAGCACCTACGTCCAAAAGGCATAAGGGGCTAAAATGATATTTACATTTCTATTAGTTTTTAATTATATTTTATTATCCAGCATATTTCATATAAATATTATTTAAAACCACATTGCCCCAGGTGAACAGATAAAACATATTTTCTAGTTACAAATGAACTGTGGTTTTAACGGTTTTATTACTGATTTGCAACTATGTAAATATATGCAGATTGTGTACTTAGCTTTATTCCTGCACATCTGGACACCCTAAAGGGAGCATGGAATGGATAAGGAAATAATTAAAATAAATTATGATGCTTATTATTTATTGGATAGCAGCTTATGATTTCACATAATGTAAGGCAAAAGGCATTCAGAGAGATAATGTATGTTCTCATTTTGTTCTAAATGTGTAGTATGCAAATTCTCCTGATAGTGTTGTTTCCTTACTTCTTGAAATATATTTGTGAAAACTGATGGTGGAAATTGCAAAACTTGTCTGCAACTAAACTGGATGTCTAATCCTGTGAAGCAGAAGGAAAGGTTATTCTGAAAGCTTTTTCTTACCCAATCTTTAAATGGACATTAAAGTGTATTTGTATACATGCAAATTAAAAATGTAAAAACATTTTTAGCAAAATGTACATCTTTCTGTCTATTTATCTATATATATAACCACCTATTGTATATCTATCTATCTCTCTATCTTTCTGTCTGTCTGTCTATTTATCTATCTATCCATCTATTGTATATCTATCTATCTATCTATCTATCTATCTATCTTTCTGTCCGTCTGTCTATCATCTATCTATCTATCTATCTATCTATCTAATTGTCTGTCTATCTCTCTGTCTGTTTGTTTGTTGAAACTTAGCATTTTTCTATGAGACCATACTGAGACAGTGTATGAGTGTGGAGCATCAGTCGAAATATGATAGTGGGAGCGAGCTGCATTGAGTTTAATGGCGCGATCGTGCCGGGCTGTGACTAGACAACTTCCCAGATGCACTCAGGGGGAAAACCAGACCAGCTCAGTAGAGCAAGAGCGGTGGTCTGAAAAACCCTCTTTTTTTAATCAAATTTCACTGACAATATTATGTTGCATAAAGTTTGGCTAAGATAATGTTATATAATCCTGCACTATGTGCAGAATTATATAACATTATTTTCGAGGTTTACTGCCCCTTTAAGGCTTTGTTTGCATCAATTGCAAATTAAACTGAAAAGTTTTCACTACAATTTAACTTGCTTTAGTCTATATTTTAGTATATATTACTATTCTGTTAGTTAAAGTAAGTGTATTGGGAATTTTGAGCAACCCCCCCCCCCCCATACAGCTGCAAGACAAATCAGTGAGACCAACTTAGAAATGTCACAAGACTGGTGAGAGAGCTCCAAACACTCTCGGAACTCCACTGTTCAGCCAAGGGAACTGCCCTGTCCCTCCACTTTCTGAAGCTGTCTGTTTAAATTTGAAATGCAGTAAATCCAAGGTGCAATGTAATTTTTAAAAGCTACACAGAGATATACAAAGTACGATCCTAAGTTATTAAAGTTACACAGAAACTTTCCATAGAATGTGTAAAATCACTGCAAGAGCTACATCTAAATGCATTAAAAATAAATTAGAAAGTGCAAAGCTAAATGCTATACTACTAAAAGGAAACTTTTAGTAGTAATAATCTAAAATACATAGCACAAAGTGTAGGTGTAACAAAACTCTCATATCATGCGGCGCTATATTGCACTGGGCTTGTCTCTCCTTCATACAGTATATAGAAATGAGAGAGATCTTGCCATGCTGGAGAGTTACGCTCTTTTTATTATGAATATTCAGCGAGTTCAGCCCCTGTAAAGTCTGAACTGCAATTTCTCTCCAAACTGGAGAACCTTTGAATATCAGGGCCTTATTGTTCTCAGCAGAAAAGAGATGTAAATAGAAAACTTAAATTTAAACATTACTTTGCACTACTGGGAGGTAGCAGAACACATCTGGTGAGCCAATGACAAGAGACATATATGTGTTACAATTAATCAGCAGTGAAAAAAAGATGCGGATCCCATCCAGATGCTTAAAAAGGTGTAACTTTATTGCGGTTAACAAATCTATAGTAAAAACAGCCTTAACTTGCTGCAGAGCTTCAGAGACACACACACAAGAAGTATGGGAACAGCTGAGAGGTTCGGTCTTACGCGTTTCGGCGGATCCTGACCGCCTTACTCATAGACCAAGTTAAGGCTGTTTTTACTATAGATTTGTTAACCGCAATAAAGTTACACCTTTCTAAGCATCTGGATGGGATCCGCATCATTTTTTCATTATTGATTCACTTGCAAACAGGAAGGAGTTTGCTATAGGACCACACCTGACTAATGAGTGGCATATCGAGTTGTGCAGCCAAACGCATGGTATTGAAACCGGAATAGCCTGTTGAAATCACTGGAAGGAGCAAGATCCGCGAGTGTGGAGGTGACCAACGGACGCTGAAAATTTCACCACCAGGTAAGACCTCATTTGCCCCTAAAGGACACTCGTATCTGGAGAGGACAGACGGGATGAGGCTACCGCATAAGGAGCGGGGTGAGTAATAAGTTAGCCGCCTGATGGCAATAACTACGGACCATTTTTTGTTGGTACACTGAAAATGCATATATTCACAGGCTGAAAGGATAAAAGGTTTTAAAGGGAGTTCTACACCCAAAACGTTACGCTGCACTTGAGTGTCTGATTGTTAACAGGGATATTGCACTCTGGCAAACTAGTTTTTTCTATTTGTTTATAATTAATCAGCAGCTAGCTCCCAGTAGTGCATTACTGCTCCTGAGTGTCTGATTGTTAACAGGGATATTGCACTCTGGCAAACTAGTTTTTTCTATTTGTTTATAATTAATCAGCAGCTAGCTCCCAGTAGTGCATTACTGCTCCTGAGTCTACCTAGGTTTAGCTTTCAACAAAGGTTAGCAAGAGAACAAAGCAAATTATATATTAGAAGTAAATTGGAAAGTTGTTTAAAATGTTCTATTTGAATCATGAAAGTTTAATTTTGACTTTACAAGCTGTTGATGTAATTCACATTTTATCACACTAGTATGTGAATTTATTGCAAGACAAAAGAAAAACATAATTATAGAGTGTTTAATGTCCCTTTAAACAAGACCCTGGGCGTGATCAAATATATGGCGCAGGTTTCGGCGCAAGCATGGGAACCTGCGCCGCCCGTAATTTCACCTTGCACATCAGGGTATTACATAAACCCCGCCGACAGTTCATAAAGTGCCGTAAGTCGGATAAACTAGCGTTTTCCAGAAATGAGCGTAAATACAAATTACTGGAGTCGCCAGTGACTTACGGCACTTTAGAAACTGCCGGGGCCTAAGAAAAGTAAAGAAAATAACAAATCTCCCGTAAAAGTCTAACAGCCTCCCAAAAATAAGCCCGACACGTAAAACCCCTATATCCGCAATCCCCCCTCTCATTACTAACATTAAATGTATTAACCCCTAGACCGACAACCCCCCACAAGGCAATATGCCTATTTAAACTATTAGCCCCTATATCCGCCATCAAACCCACACCGCAAGTAATAACTAAATTATTAACCCCTAAACCGCCATAACCCACAACGCAATTAATCTATTCAAGTATTAACCCCTAAACCGCCATAGCCCACATAGCCTATTAAATGTATTAACCCCTAATCTGCCACCGCCAACGTCGCCGCCAATATAATAAAGTTATTAACCCCTAAACCTAAGTCTATCCCTAACCCTAACCCCCTCTAACTTAAATATTATTTAAATAAATCTAAATAAATGTACTATTATTAACTAAATTATTCCTTTTTAAAACTAAATACTTACCTATAAAATAAACCCTAAGATAGCTACAATATAATTAATAATTACATTGTGGCTATTTTAGGATTTATTTTTATTTTACAGGCAACTTTGTATTTATTTTAACTAGGTAGAATAGTTATTAAATAGTTATTAACTATTTAATAGCTACCTAGTTAAAATAAAGACAAATTTACCTGTAAAATAAATCCTAACCTAAGTTACAATTACACCTAACACTACACTATCATTAAATAAATTAAATTAATTAACTACAATTATCTAAAATTAAATACAATTAAATAAAATAAAGTACAACCCCCCCACTAAATTACAGAAAATAAAAAAAATTACAAGAAGTTTAAAACACCTAATCTAAGCCCCCTAATAAAATAAAAAAGCCCCCCAAAATAATAAAATTCCCTACCCTATACTAAATTACAAATAGCCCTTAAAAGGGCCTTTTGCGGGGCATTGCCCCAAAGTAATCAGCTCTATTACCTGTAAAAAAATATACAATACCCCCCAACATTAAAACCCACCACCAACACACCCAACCCTACTCTAAAACCCACCCAATCCCCCCTTAATAAAAACTAACACTACCCCCTTGAAGATCTCCCTACCTTGAGCCGTCTTCACCCAGCCGGGCACAAGTGGACCTCCAGAGGGGCAGAAGTCTTCATCCAATCTGGCCAGAAGAGGACATCCAGACCGGCAGAAGTCTTCATCCAGGCGGCATCTTCTATCTTCTTCCATCCAGAGCGGAGCGGGTCCATCTTGAAGACATCCGACGCGGAGCATCATCTTCCATCCGATGGTGACTGAAGAATGAAGGTTCCTTTAAATGACGTCATCCAAGATGGCGTCCCTTCAATTCCGATTGGCTGATAGAATTCTATCAGCCAATCGGAATTAAGGTAGGAAAAATCCTATTGGCTGATGCAATCACTCAATAGGATTGAAGTTCAATCCGATTGGCTGATCCAATCAGCCAATAGGATTGACCTCGCATTCTATTGGCTGTTCCAATCACCCAATAGAATGCAAGCTCAATCCTATTGGCTGATTGCATCAGCCAATAGGATTTTTTCTACCCTAATTCCGATTGGCTGATAGAATTCTATCAGCCAATCGGAATTAAAGGGACGCCATCTTGGATGACGTCATTTAAAGGAAACTTCATTCTTCAGTTGGACGTCGAACGAAGAGGATGCTCCGCGTCGGATGTCTTCAAGATGGAACTGCTCCTCGTCGGATGGAAGAAAATAGAAGGTGCCGCTTGGATGAAGACTTCTGCCCATCTGGAGGACCTCTTCTGCCCGGATTCGATGAAGACTTCTGCCTGGATTGGATGAAGACTTCTGCCCGGCTGGGTGAAGACGACTCAAGGTAGGGTGATCTTCAAGGGGTTAGTGTTAGGTTTATTTAAGGGGGGATTGGGTGGGTTTTAGAGTAAGTTTGTGTGTGTGGGTGGTGGGTTTTAATGTTGGGGGGGTATTGTATTTTTTTTTTTACAGGTAATAGAACTGATTACTTTGGGGAAATGCCCCGCAAAAGGCCCTTTTAAGGGCTATTTGTAATTTAGTATAGGGTAAGGAATTTTATTATTTTGTTTTTTTTTTTTTTAATTTATTAGGGGGCTTAGATTAGGTGTAATTAGTTTAAACTTCTTGTAATTTTTTTTTAATTTTCTGTAATTTAGTGTTTTTTTTGTACTTTAGTTTATTTTATTTAATTGTATTTAATTTTAGGTAATTGTAGTTAATTAATTTATTTAATGATAGTGTAGTGTTAGGTGTAATTGTAACTTAGGTTAGGATTTATTTTACAGGTAATTTTGTCTTTATTTTAACTAGGTAGCTATTAAATAGTTAATAAATATTTAATAACTATTCTACCTAGTTAAAATAAATACAAAGTTGCCTGTAAAATAAAAATAAATCCTAAAATAGCTACAATGTAATTATTAATTATATTGTAGCTATCTTAGGGTTTATTTTATAGGTAAGTATTTAGTTTTAAAAAGGAATAATTTAGTTAATAATAGTAAATTTATTTAGATGTACAGGGAGTGCAGAATTATTAGGCAAGTTGTATTTTTGAGGATTAATTTTATTATTGAACAACAACCATGTTCTCATGAACCCAAAAAACTCATTAATATCAAAGCTGAATAGTTTTGGAAGTAGTTTTTAGTTTGTTTTTAGTTATAGCTATTTTAGGGGGATATCTGTGTGTGCAGGTGACTATTACTGTGCATAATTATTAGGCAACTTAACAAAAAACAAATATATACCCATTTCAATTATTTATTTTTACCAGTGAAACCAATATAACATCTCAACATTCACAAATATACATTTCTGACATTCAAAAACAAAACAAAAACAAATCAGTGACCAATATAGCCATCTTTCTTTGCAAGGACACTCAAAAGCCTGCCATCCATGGATTCTGTCAGTGTTTTGATCTGTTCACCATCAACATTGCATGCAGCAGCAACCACAGCCTCCCAGACACTGTTCAGAGAGGTGTACTGTTTTCCCTCCTTGTAAATCTCACATTTGATGATGGACCACAGGTTCTTAATGGGGTTCAGATCAGGTGAACAAGGAGGCCATGTCATTAGATTTTCTTCTTTTATACCCTTTCTTGCCAGCCACGCTGTGGAGTACTTGGACGCGTGTGATGGAGCATTGTCCTGCATGAAAATCATGTTTTTCTTGAAGGATGCAGACTTCTTCCTGTACCACTGCTTGAAGAAGGTGTCTTCCAGAAACTGGCAGTAGGACTGGGAGTTGAGCTTGTCTCCATCCTCAACCTGAAAAGGCCCCACAAGCTCATCTTTGATGATACCAGCCCAAACCAGTACTCCACCTCCACCTTGCTGGCGTCTGAGTCGGACTGGAGCTCTCTGCCCTTTACCAATCCAGCCACGGGCCCATCCATCTGGCCCATCAAGACTCACTCTCATTTCATCAGTCCATAAAACCTTAGAAAAATCAGTCTTGAGATATTTCTTGGCCCAGTCTTGACGTTTCAGCTTGTGTGTCTTGTTCAGTGGTGGTCGTCTTTCAGCCTTTCTTACCTTGGCCATGTCTCTGAGTATTGCACACCTTGTGCTTTTGGGCACTCCAGTGGTGTTGCAGCTCTGAAATATGGCCAAACTGGTGGCAAGTGGCATCTTGGCAGCTGCACGCTTGACTTTTCTCAGTTCATGGGCAGTTATTTTGCGCCTTGGTTTTTCCACACGCTTCTTGCGACCCTGTTGACTATTTTGAATGAAACGCTTGATTGTTCGATGATCACGCTTTAGAAGCTTTGCAATTTTAAGAGTGCTGCATCCCTCTGCAAGATATCTCACTATTTTTGACTTTTCTGAGCCTGTCAAGTCCTTCTTTTGACCCATTTTGCTAAAGGAAAGGAAGTTGCCTAATAATTATGCACACCTGATATAGGGTGTTGATGTCATTAGAACACACCCCTTCTCATTACAGAGATGCACATCACCTAATATGCTTAATTGGTAGTAGGCTTTCGAGCCTATACAGCTTGGAGTAAGACAACATGCATAAAGAGGATGATGTGGTCAAAATACTCATTTGCCTAATAATTCTGCACTCCCTGTATTTAAATAATATTTAAGTTAGGGGGGTGTTAGGGTTAGACTTAGGTTTAGGGGTTAATAACTTTATTATAGTGGCGGCAACGTTGGCAGCGGCAGATTAAGGGTTAATACATTTAAAAGGCTATGTGGGCTATGGCGGTTTAGGGGTTAATACTTGAATAGATTAATTGCGTTGTGGGTTAATGGCGGATTAAGGGTTAATAGTTTTAAGAGGTAGTTTGCGATGTTGGGGTTAGCGGATTTAGGGGTTAATAATTTAGGTATTACTTGCGGTGTGGGTTTGATGGCGGTTTAGGGGTTAATAGACTTTATTAGTTATTGCGGTGGGGGATTGCGGTTGACAGGTAGATAGACATTGCGCATGCGTTAGGTGTTAGTTTATTTTTGCAGGCATTTTTGGGAGTTACGATGCTCCCATACTCAGCGCAAGGCCTGCTACGGCTGCCTTTTATGGCGAGGTAAAAATGGAGTAAGATTTCTTCATTTTCACCACGTAAGGCCTTGAGCTGGATATTGGATACCGATTTACGATGCAGTTCCATGTTAGCCTATGGGAGTAATAATTGCGAGCGACGGGTGAAATATACGCGCGTAACTTGTATGCTACGCCGTATATGTAATACCAAAATCGCCTAAAAACTGGCATCGCCGGCTTTTGCGGGCGACGCTGCATATGTAATGGAGGCCCCTGAGTGTACTGTGCTGTGTATTGGGGATTTTTTAAAGATTTGTTTCTTACATGACTCAGATAGAACAACACATTTAAACAATCTCCTACTTTACTTCTATTATCAAATTTGCTTCATTCTTTTGGTATCCTTTTTTGAAGGAGCAGCAATGCACATCAGGAGAATCAATGACAAGAGGCATATATGTGCAGTTACCTATCAATGCACTGCTGCTTCTAAGCATACCTAAGTAGGATTTTTAGCAAAGGATGCCAAGAGAACAAAGCATATTAGATAACAGAAGTATATTGGAAAGTTGTATAAAATTACATGCCCTATCTGAATCATGAAACTTTTATTTTGTCTTTACTGTCCCTTTAAGATATTATATGGTTGTCCCCTGTTACATCACACAAAACTTTAGAAAATGTTAATTATGTGTTGTAATTGTATATTATTGGTTAAGGGGACACACAAATGCAAAATGAAAATACTTTAATGTTTTAGAGCATTTTATTGTTATACTATTGAGTATAATTATGTGCTTGATACAGTGAGCTCCAGAGCAGCAATGCACATTTGGTGAGGCAATGACAAGAGGCATATGTGTGTACCCCCAATCACTAGTAGGGGTATAAATAACATCATTCTATGCACACTATAATGAAATAGTGATCTGCTGCAACACATTTAATTTCTTTTTATGCCCCTTTAAGGAAACAACACATGGATTTAAACACATTAGGTAGTGATTAGTATTGAATCAATTAGCTATTGCAGAGATCTAAAAAAATTACCCCCTGCAAAAAACATTAAAAGACTATTTCTTATGGATTTGTATACATTTACCTAATTAAAAGAAAAGATATATCCTGTTAATATAATATTCATATTTTTTGTTGGATTAACACATTTTCCTAGCAGTTTACACTGTATGAAAATGGCAGAAATAGACACTCTTTCCCTTTGTGCATAGTGAGCAATGTATTGCACGTCTACTGAAAAATCTATCACAATTAGATAAGTACACGATTTCTTCTTCCTTTAAACTATAGAAATCTGTTTATTAGTGATATTAAGTCATTATGGGGATTAGTGGTCATTTTGCATGAACATGCTTTCTAATTTGAAATAGAAAAATCATTAGACGGTACTTGTGCACTGTATGTTTCCTTTATACACATTGGGCATTACTGATATTAACATTTTATTACATATTCAATACAAATCGCAATTTGAAATTGCTTTTAAAATGACTTAGTCATAGCTTCTTATGTTGATTCTATCTATTCAATAATGAATATCCTATACTGCACAATATCTCAGTTTAAACTTCAAAAGGTAATTTTGATATTATCTGATTTGTTCAATACCATCAGTTAATGAATTTGCTGACAGAGGACATACAGTAGAACGAGACTCATTTTGTGCTGTATATATGGCCTTTAAAAGATACAATGAAACATTAGAGCAAATCTAAGTTCACCAATAATGAAAGAGACACGTTTTCTTTTTTTAGGATTCAGGGGGTACAATTAAAGGGACAGTATACATCAATTTTCATATAACTGCATGTAATAGACACTACTATAAAGAAGAATAAGCACAGATACTGATCTAAAAATCCAGTATTAAACTGTTTAAAAACTTACTTAGAAGCTCTCAGTTGAGCTCTGTTGTAGAGGTTAGGCTGGGACACCCAGTGAAACGGGTTAAGAAAGAAGGAAGAGCAGACCCCTCCTCCTCCACTGCATATGAAAAGAACAATACCATAAACAGGAGCCACAGCAGGAGTCTGTAGACATCAGTATACATCTAATACTTTGGGGCTTCATTAGGAGTCTGAAAATCAGCACAATGTTATTAAAAAATAAACACAACTATACATTGTTACAAAAACACTCCCAGATGGGCTATATCTACAAAACATTTATGCAAAGAAAAATTTAGTGTATAAAGTCCCTTAAAAAAACAACCTGTTTGTGTACTCCTGTTGTCAAATTGACTTTGTTCTATTGGTATCCTTTGTTGAAAAGCAGGTAGGTAGGCTCAGGAGTGTGCACATGTGTGAAGCACTATATGGCAGCAGTGTTGCAACAAAGTTGAAGGGCCAGTAAATACAGTTGATACAGCCAATCACAAATGCATACACGTCCCATGTGACAGCCATCAGTCAATCACAAATGCATATACGTTTATTCTGGGAATTCCTGCACATGCTCAGTAGGAGCTGGTAAATGAAACAGTGTAATTATAAAAAAGACTGTGCACATTTTGTTAATGGAAGTAAATTGGAAAGTTGTTTATAACTGCTGCTCTATCTGAATCATGAAAGCTTATTTTTGACTTGAGTGTCCCTTTAACAGTTATAAATTATGAACATACTGCTGTCATCTAGTGCTCAAAAGTGTTATTGCAAAACTGCTGCCATATAGTTCTCCAAACTATTTTCAAATTTAATTTGCTTTCATGGTGTTCTTTGTTGAAGAGCATACTGTATGCTCTTCAACAAAGAACACCATGAAAGAAAATTAAATTTGAAAATAGTAATTAAAGGGATACTGAACCCAAATTTTTTCTTTCATGATTCGGATAGAGCATGCAATTTTAAGCAACTTTCTAATTTACTTCTGTTATCAATTTTTCTTCTTTCTCTTGATATCTTTATTTGAAAAAGAAGGCATCTAAGCTAAGGAGCTAGGAAATTTTGTAGTTCTGAACCATGGACAGCATTTGTTTATTGGTGCTGTCCAATCAGCAAGGACAACCCAGGTTGTTCACCAAAAATGGGCCGGCATCTAAACTTAAATTCTTGCTTTTCAAATAAACATACCAAGAGAATGAAGAAAATTTGATAATAGGAGTACATTAGAATGTTGCTTAAAATTGCATGCTCTATCTGAATCACAAAAGAAAAAATTTGGGTACAGTGTCCCTTTAAGTTAGATGGGCTTTCATGTCCCTTTAACACTTACCATTTAACTTGGGTCATACAGAGTTTTCAACAACTTCATCTAATTTTAAGGTTTGATTTCCATTTGGTTAGTTTAAAGGAGGAAAGGGGAATCTTGGCACTCCTGATGTTTCAGAACTACGTTACCCATGATGCTTAGGCACTCTGAAGTCTAGTTGAGCATCATGGGAAATGTAGTTCTGAAACATCTGGAGGCTGAAGGGTCCCCATCCCTGGTTTAAAGGGACATTCAAGTATTTTATTTATTTATTTATGCATTAGACATTATTCACTGCAAAGCTAAAGAACTGTAGGCAAAATAAATGTTATAAAAACAATAAGATCTTGTCATTTAGATAGAAAACGTATTGTTTTGGAGTTCCACAACACATGAAGTAAAAAGGGCTCTTCAATCTTTTTGATCTTTACCTCCTGTGCTGTGGCCTATCAAGGAGAGATATAAACAAGCTTCTGTACATATCAGCCAATCAGTGATCAGCATGTAGAAGGGCCATTGTTCTGTACATATCAGCCAATCAGTGATCAGCATGTAGAAGGGCAAGTGTTCTGCACATATCAGCCAATCAGTGAACAGCATGTAGGAGGGCTAATGTTCTGCACATATCAGCCAATCAGTTATCAGTATGTTGGAGGGCCAGTGTTCTGCACATATCAGACAATCAATGATCAGCATGTAGAAGGGCCAGTGTTCTGCACATATCAGCCAATCAGTGATCAGCATGTAGGAGGGCTAGTGTTCTGCACATATCAGCCAATCAGTGATCAGCATGTAGGAGGGCCAGTGTTCTGCACATATCAGACAATCAGTGATCAGCATGTTGGAGGGCTAGTGTTCTGCACATATCAACCAATCAGTGATCAGCATGTAGAAGGGCCAGTGTTCTGCACATATCAGCCAATCAGTGATCAGCATGTAGGAGGGCTAGTGTTCTGCACATATTAGCCAATCAGTGATCAGCATGTAGGAGGGCCAGTGTTCTGCACATATCAGCCAATCAGTTATCAGTATGTTTGAGGGCCAGTGTTCTGCACATATCAGCCAATCAGTGATCAGCATGTAGGAGGGCCTGTGTTCTGCACATATCAGCCAATCAGTTATCAGCATGTAGGAGGGCCAGTGTTCTGCACATATCAGCCGATCAGTGATCAGCATGTAGGACGGCTAGTAATCTGCACATATCAGCCGATCAGTGATCAGCATGTAGGAGGGCTAGTAATCTGCACATATAAGCCGATCAGTGATCAGCATGTAGGAGGGCTAGTAATCTGCACATATAAGCCGATCAGTGATCAGCATGTAGGAGGGCTAGTAATCTGCACATATAAGCCGATCAGTGATCAGCATGTAGGAGGGCTAGTAATCTGCACATATAAGCCGATCAGTGATCAGCATGTAGGAGGGCTAGTAATCTGCACATATCAACTGATCAGTGATCAGCATGTAGGAGGGCTAGTAATCTGCACATATCAGCCGATCAGCATGTAGGAGGGCTAGTAATCTGCACATATCAGCCAATTAGTGATCAGCATTTAGGAAGGTCTGTGTTCTGCATTTCACAGAATATACTCCAGGCTCTTTGGGGAGAGTAGAAAAACTATAATTTCAGTGTTAAATTACAGGCAACAGAAATAACAAAAGTCTTTACATTATACATAATTTAACATTTGTTTTCATAATATTCTATCTTTTGGCATAGGCCAAGGTTTCTGAATAGTGTTTTCCCCAGGCAATTAAAATAGCAAACAGTAATACTTCTCTTATATCACTTTTAGAATAAAAAATTACACTTTAGTCACTCTTTGTGAATATATTTTATGGTTAGATTCTTACACTGCCGATTGTATTTGTTTGTTCATTGTCATCTGATACCTTTGCACCATGAAAAAAATTGATAATAGAAGCAAATTAGAAAGTTGTTTCACACAGTAACGTAGGGTCAATAGTGTTACAATTACATACTCTTTTTTGCCCTTTAATGGAAAACAAGACAGAAGACACCACATAATGCAGATCGTTTCAGTATAACCCAGTAAAATGCCAACTCACAAAATTTGCAGCGCTCATTTGTGCTGATAGAGCTTGTCTGAACTATTCCTCTTCAATACAATGACTTGTTCCCTAGCAATAAAACTTGTCTACAGCTCAATAAAAAAAGCTTCACAAAGCTACATCTATAAACATAAACAGATATCACTCTCTGATTAAACATTGCATCTCATTTCCCAGCTTCTCAATCACACAGTTTGTTTACAAGATATCCCTGTTTCTCAAGTATGATGGTTCAATTAGTTTAGGTGTTTAGCTGTAGAACATTTAATAGTTGTACAACTGCCTTTAGAAGTCACTACAGAAGAGAGGTCAGCACTGTGGACAACTGCTCACAATGACTGTTCTAGGATACTGTCTCTTTACTTTCTAGAGGAGTCACTAGAACATTATCATGTCACTTCTACTGAGATGCTAGAGTGCTTCATCCACTCAAGTTTTAAGCTAAAGGAGCCTGAGCTTCTATTGATATATACAGTGCTGCAGATATCTTGATGAGGAGAGTTCCCTACACTACATTAAAAATATAAAAATAAAAAATACTATCCCTACACTGCATACTGACAGACTGTCTGCCAGTACCTACGATGTTGGTGATCAATGGGGAGTGAGGGAGGGAATAGAGCAGTTTGGAAGGGATCGGGGGGGAGGGTAATCTCTATAATACAGCTAAAATTAACCTTACAAACTACCTGATTAACCCCTTCACTGCTGGGAATATTAGAAGTCTGGTGCGCAGATTCAATTAGTGACCTTCTAATTACCAAAAATCAATGCAAAGCCATGCCTGTCTGCTAGACAATCCCACAATAGCTTTTACAACCATCTGTGTTATGACTGCACAAGCGGATTGTAAATAATTTCAGTGAGAAACTCAAGTTTTTCTCTAAAATTCCTGGTCCTGAAGGGGTTAAACAGTAATTACCTCAGTTAAAATGTAACATTTTATTTTACCCCATTTATAGTTTAACTAGAAGTCAAATGCTGAAAATGCTACTGTATTTTTAAATAAATGGTTTGTTTTGTTATATAGTTGCTGCATACAAATACATGTATATTCCTTTATTAATAAAAAGTAAAAAGCCCTCACGCATATGTAATTATCATTGTGATACCAGTAAGACCTTTCATTGTGCATTATGCATGTGATGAAGGAATCAATTTAACATTGTCTGATCTCAGTCTTAATAATAGATAACCTATTTCAAGTACATTGCTGGAACATTTACTTGTTTCTCTAAGATATTATTAAATGTGTCTGTAATAGCCAGACCTGGAACTTTCCACCTGCCCTGGCTGACTAAGAAAAAAAAAGGAGTAAAAATGAGACTTTTGAGATTGAGTACTAGGCAAATAACTTTTTTCAGAGGAAGGAAAACTGCCATTTGATAAGTTTCTATAACTTAGTTAAGCAATTGTTGTGCTTTAAATCTCTTTCAATTTGTATGAAAATCTTTTAAATTGACCCCTTGCATTTTGACATGTGCCCTGTTTGTTGATGATGATCACAGGTCGTCATCTGAGGGGGGTCCCCCTTTGGTTCCTGGAGACCCCCTACACTGCAATGATGGAAAGAGACTACAGTCTTCTACTCTACATCGCTGTCTCTTGGTGCAACATCCAGTGACATCACAGGGGGTGTAGAAAAACTGCTAATGCATGGATTACTGGCTGGGGCTGTTGGGGGAAGTGCTTTCAGAACCCATATGTCAGAACCCAGGCCAATTACAGGACTAGTTTCTAGTGTCCACATCCTTGGGGAGGGCAAGTGACCCACTCATTTGAATAGGGAGAGGGTGACCTTTCAAATGAGGGTTTACAGGAATTGTAAGATGCAAGTGAATACCATAAATATTTAAAGGGACAGTCTACACCAGAATTGTTATTGTTATAAAAGATAGATAATCCCCTTTTCACCCATTCCCCAGTTTTGCATAACCAACACAGTTATATTTATATATTTTTACCTCTGTGATTATCTTGTATCTAAGCCTCAGCAAACTGCCCCTTTATTTCAGTTCTTTTGACAGACTTGCAGTTTAGCCAATCAGTGATAGCTCCCAGGTAACTTCACGTGCATGAGCACAGTGTTATCTATATGAAAACACATGAACTAACACCCTCTAGTGGTGAAAAACCTGTTAAAATGCATTCTTAATTGGTGGCCTTCAAGGTCTAAGAAATTTGCATATGAACCTCCTAGGTTAAGCTTTCAACTAAGAATACCAAGAGAACAAAGCAAAATTGGTGATAAAAGTAAATTGGAAATTTTTTTTTTTTTAAATATATTTTTTTATTGAGGTTTTGAAAGTAATACAACAAAAGCGAAATGCCATGAAATATAGATATCATCTTGTACAACAAACAGATATAAATGGATTATATCAAGAGCAATACATTAAATCTAAATGGCTAGATAACTGGAACCTCTATTTTATATTGGAATAACTTCTGAAATGAGTTCCTCCATGAAAACAAAGGGTTACTTTTGAACCCAACAAAGCTGATGAACACTGAGAGAGGAAATTAGCATTGAGAGTGGTCACTTTTGGACCTAGTATTTAAGAAAGTAAGATGGGAAAAGTCAGCAGGCCATTGCTGCTTTAGAGAGGTGAAAAGGGAGGGGGGAAGAAAAGATAAGAAGAAGGAAAGAACAGGAGAAATGGGGGGGGGGGAGGTTGGGCTCCTATTAGAGATGCGTGTTATCGGAGGCTAAGGGAATATGAAGTGAGGTAGGGGGTTAATGAAGCCCACTAAGGAGAGACATTATGAAGACTAATGGCTCATGCTGGGTCTGGGGTTAAGGGTATCTGCATTATCTGTGTGGGGACTAGCAAAGTGCAATTATTAGTTATTAAGTGAAACCAGAGCATGAACCAATATCTTGTTAAATTATGCTAAAGGCAACTCTGGAAGGAATACCCAATATCTAATATGGAGGTTATAGTCAGTGACAGGGGGTTCTCTAAGATAGGGTATGTGAGGGAGTTTTTTTATTAAAATATACCTTTTTTTTTTTTTCCCTTTTTTAATTAGCTCTGAAATAGGAGACAACTAGTGAGGAAGCTTATGCAGTGAGCATGAGAGGAATTCTAAAGCTAATCCTTGTCTGCAGAATAATAGTTTGTGTCTTCATGTTAGTTTATTTAAGTATCATAGCTTCAAAGACAAGGGTAAAGTCATAGTCATCATAACATGGTTTCTATAAACATAGTAAGGGTTCCATCCAACACTGTTTTTACATCAAAGATTCAGAATTCTTTTCAATTAAAGTACAATATTTTAGTTTAATAATATGTTGTAGTTAATATGAGAGGGACATAACAATCCTATCTATAAAACTAAAACATCACTGTCTCGCATGAACTAGGAATAAGCTAACAGTGCAGTAATAGAGTGTCCCAACAATGTTACAGTCTACAAAATAATAGAGAGCCTTATAACAAAAATCTCAACTATGCATTCATTCTCAAATTACTGAGCCTACAACCCACAAAGAGTGATCATGTAAACAGGAAACAGTCATTAGTGAACAAACTAAAGCCCAGAGTTTTATATGTGTAAATAGTGGCATTTAACCTATTCTAGAGTTTGAGTGAGTAGATTAGAATAATGTCAAAGTGATAATGTGGTTCTATAACACTTCTAGAACCTATATTTATGTCGCTCGGTAGGTGACGAAGTCCTGGTTGAAGTAGTCTGCTGACCTATGTTCCATCTCCCACAAAGGCAAGACCAGTGCAGTGGCCAGCTTCCATATTACTCCCTGGGTCCCAAATCGACCTCCTTGACACAGACAGGGGAGAGAGGATCGGCTTTTTTGCAGGCAGGGCCTGGGAGTGAAAACTATGTGTCTGGTGAAATTGGAAAAATTTTAATATTACATGCCCTATCTGAATCACGAAAGTTTGTTTTGGACTAGACTGTCCCTTTAAATAAAAATAGTTAAAAGCAGTAATCATCTTTAAATGAGTTACCTATTGTCAAATAAATTATTAATACCTCTTAGCATTGGTTCTGGTACTTTTTAAGAGGCCCTTACCATATTAACCCCTAAGATTTTGCATTTGAAAGAGTGAGGTTCCACAATTCAAATATAGGGGTTCCTGTCCATATAGCTATGAAGTGATTGTTATGATAATAATGATAACCACATGGTAACCGCCAACCTTGTTTTGTTTTTGTTGTTACGGCTCATTGATTCCTATGTCCCTGACCTATTAAAAACTTTTATGAATCAAAATAAACAGGGGAAGTAATAAAGTAAAAAATGGTGATATTTTGTGAAATTATATCTAGAATTACTTTTTTTAAATATTATTTTCTTTTGGTGCAAAATGAGTAGCATATAGTCAACTCCTTATTCTTGTCTGCAAGTTTTCTGAGTGAGGTTCCGACACCTCTAACGTTATAGACTACTTTTCTTTAAGAAAACAGATATGAGAATATTTTAGCACACAATTACATTTATTGTGTTTTAAGGGCTTCTGACATTTTTGTGGATGTAATTGTTTTCACTTAGCAAGACCGCTAAACATGATATATAATGCTAAAATTAGATTAGATTGCATTGAATACTTCTCAAAATACCTAGCACCGCTAAACATGATATATAATGCTAAAATTAGACATTAGATTGCTGATTCATAATTATATTAGCAAGAAGTTGTCATGTTTGCAACCTTACAGTGCATACCTTATATAGGTTGTAATGACATATTATATCATGTTAGGTGTATACCCTGCAATGTAACGCATGGTCATGTGATATTTTATCTTCCAGCGTCTATGGCAGACAACTGCTAATACAACTTGTGGATAGAAGGAGAAAGCAGAGAGACACCACCTAGGTGCAACTGATGAACACATGCAAAGACAAGACAAATTATATATATATCTCCTCCTTAAGTCACTGAAAATGTAAAGTACTTTAGCTCTGTGCAGGGATATGAAACACTTTGTATACTACGAACCTTACACGCCTAACACTGCAACATTCTTCACAGTCAGCGCTCATTGTATAATAAGATAAAGCTTTTAAAGGGTATTCAAGAGCTGAAATAGAATTTAATTGTTAATATATCATACAATATGCATATGTTAACAAAAATGTGTTTTATGTCCCTTTAATTTTCTAACATTTTTGTATTCACCTTCATATCCACATGTTTAGTATCAAAACTATAAAATCTATACATTACATTTATACATGACAATAGCTATTCACATTTTGTTTGTCTATCACTAATAGTAATTACAAATGAATTAATATTATCATTTTCACGTTCAAATAGCAGAAGAAATGTTTGCTTGACTTACATTCTGCCATTCTGGGGCGCGATCCGATATGCAGCGTAGATTGCGGCGCAAGCGAGGGAACCAACTCGAGCTATCCTATATACGGCGCCGTCAGAAGCTAAAGTGTCGTAAGTCGGATAAACCAGCGATGTCCAGAAATCTGCGTAAGTATAAATTTCTGGAGTCGCCAGTGACTTACGGCACTTTAGAAACTGCCGGCGCCTACAAAACCTGACTAAAGTATGAAATCAACCGCACTGTCTAACACGTCTCCCTAACATAGCCCGACACGTCTAACCCTCTATCCGCTATCCCCCCTCACTCTCCTAATAATAAAAAATGTATTAACCCCTAAACTGCCGCTCCCGGACCCCGCCGCCACCTAATAAAGTTATTAACCCCTAAACCGCCGCTCCCGGGAAATAGGGCAGGGAATTTTTTTTATTTTGGAGGCTTTATTATTTTATTAGGGGGCTTAGAATAGATGTAATTAGCTTAAAAATCTTGTAATATTTTTTTTATTTTTTGTAATTTAGTGTTAGTTTTTTTGTGTAATTTAGTTTAGATTATTTTATTGTATTTTAGTTGAGATATTTGTAGTTTATTTAATTTATTGATAGTGTAGGTGTATTTGTAAACTTAGGTTAGGATTTATTTTACAGGTAAATTGGTAATTTCTTTAACTAGGTAGCTATTAAATAGTTATTAACTATTTAATAGCTATTGTACCTAGTTAAAATAAATACCAAGTTACCTGTAAAATAAATATAAACCCTAAAATAGCTACAACGTAATTATTAATTACATTGTAGCTATCTTAGGGTTTATTATATAGTTAAGTATTTAGATTTAAATAGGAATATTTTCATTAATAATATTAATATTAGATTTATTTTAATAAGAGTTTAGTTAGGGATGTTAGAGTTAGATAGGGTTATTATACTTAATATATATATAATATAATAATGATATTAACTATATTAACCCTAATATAATTAGGATTAATAAAGTTAATATATATAATATAATAACTATATTAACTATATTAACCCTAATATAATTAGGGTTAATATAGTTAATATAGCTGGCGGCAGTGTAGGGGGATTAGATTAGGGGTTAATACATTTATTATAGGTGGCCGCGGTGTAGGGGGATTTAGATTAGATGCAAAAGAGCAGTTTACTTTGTGACAAAGCCCCGCCAAAAGCCCTTTTAAGGGCTGGTAAAAGAGCAGTTTTCTTTGGGGCATGCCCCGCAAAAAGCCCTTTTAAGGGCTGGCAATAGAGCAGTTTACTTTGGGGTAATGCCACACAAAAAGCCCTTTTCAGGGCTATTTGTAGGGTTAGACTTAGGTTTAGTGGTAGGGATAGTTTAGTATTTTAGGGGTTAAATAATTTATTATAGCTGGCGGCGGGGTAGGGGGATTAGATTAGGGGTTAATTAATTTAATATAGGTGGCGGCGGGGTAGGGGGACTAGATTAGGGGTTAAATAATTTAATATAGCTGGCGGCGAGGTAGGGGGATTAAATTAGGGGTTAATCATTTTAAAATAGATGGTGGCGGGGTAGGGGCTCACTTTAGGGGGTAGGTAAGGTAGATGGCGGCGGTGTAAGGGGCTCACTTTAGGGGGTAGTTTAATATAGTTGGTGACGGTGTAGGGGGATCACATTAGGGGGTAGTTAATGTAGGTGGCGGCGGGGTCCGGGAGCGGCGGTTTAGGGGTTAAATATTTTATTAGGGATTGCGGTGGGGGATCGCGGTTGACAGGTAGATAGACATTGCGCATGCGTTAGGTGTTAGGTTTTATTTTGCAGATCGCGGTTGACAGGTAGATAGACATTGCGCATGCGTTAGGTGTTAGGTTTATTTTGTAGCTAGTTTAGGGAGTTACGGGGCTCCAATAGACAGCGTAAGGCTTACTACAGCTGCTTTTTGTGGCGAGGTGAAAATGGAGTAAGATTTCTCCATTTTCGCCACGTAAGTCCTTACTCTGTATATTGGATACCAAACTGCGCTGGTTTGGTATACCTGCCTATGGCCCAAAAAACTACGGGCGACGGCAGAAATATACGAGCGTAACTTCTAGGTTACGCCGTATATGTGATACCAAACCAGCGCAAATTTCAGCGTCGCCGGCATTTGCGGGCGACGCTGCATATCGGATCGGGCCCCAAATGTTTCCATAGAATGGACTTTAACAATCAAATATTTAAATGTAACATTTGAATATAACATTTAAAAACCCCAAAAAATATTTTGTGATTCAGGTAGAACATGGAATTTTAAAAAAGTTTATAATTTACTTTTATTATCAAATTTGCTTTGTTCTCATGTTATTCTTTGTTGAAGAGACACCTAGGTAGCTGTCTGGAGAACTACATGACAGGAAATAGTGCTGCCATCTAGTGCTCTTGCATATGGATACAATTGTTGCAAAACTGCTGCCATATAGTGATCCGGACACATGTACACTCCTGTGCTTATGCCCCTGCTTTTCAACAAAAGACACCAAGAGAACAAAGAAAATGTAACAATTTTGAGTTTCATGTCCCTTTAATACTGACTCGTTTCCCACTGACTTAAACTGCAGTTATTTCTTTGAATTGTGCATGTCATAAAGAAAAAGATAAAAACTTTTTTTTGCAAACATTTTAAACACAATTATTTAAGTCAAAGTTTTGAGACGTGAAACTATTGCTGTTGCTTCAATCTATGTATTGTAAATTTGTTCAGTTCATTATTTTCAATGGCTTGAGGTTTATATTGAATGATTAATGTATTTGATATGGTCTTGCTGGTTATAAACTGATAAGGAAACAAACTTTAAAAGGAATTTAGAAATTCCTAATATTTACATTAAAAGTATATATGATTTCACCTTTACGTGTAAATCACCTAACTTAACAGCTCTTGTTGACAAAATCCCCATAATGTCATAATTAAGAATATTTCTATATTTTTTTTGATAAGTCAATAATTGTTATTTTAGTTTATTAAGAAAACCAAATACTGTGTCTTCTGAACATGTATTGTAAGCAGATGTTGATGTGCTCTCAAACTCTTCAATCACCAGAGTCACATATTGAGTCTGTCTTATTTATATTACCCCTGCTGAGTTTTATGTCATACACCTCCCTCTATCCATATGTCATGTTATTACGTTGTGTTTTTATGCCATGAAAGAGGCTAAAATTTACTAAGGTAGCTAATTTAATTCCAGTAAGTTTTGTTATGTCTCTAAATCTTTTATTTACAAGCCAGACTTGATAGTGTTAAATTATTTCATCATCCATTTTTCAGTTGCTTATTTCTACTAAACATGCTCATACTATCTAGATTCTAAAATATGGTTATATCTATTTCTTCAAACAAAAATCACTGCTGACCAGATCATTGCCGACATGCACCTCTTATGTAAGTTAGATTTCCACATAACAGTACAGACCAGATGCATGCCCACATTCACCTCTTATGGAAGGTATATGTCCACATAACAGTACAGACCAGACTCATGCCCACATTCATCTCTTATGTAAGTTAGATATCCACATAACATTATAGACAAGACTCATGCTCACATGCCCCTTTTATGGAAGGTAAATATCCACATAACAGTAAAGACCAGACTCATGCCCACATTCATCTCTTATGTAAGTTAGATATCCACATAACATTACAGACAAGACTCATGCCCACATGCACCTCTTATGGAAGTTAAATATCCACATAAAAGTACAGACCAGACTCATGCCCATATTCACCTCTTATGTAAGTTATAAAAGGTAAATATCCACATAACAGTACAGACCAGATGCATGCCCACAATCACCTCTTATGGAAGGTAAATATCCACATAACAGTACAGACCAGACTCATGCCCACATTCACCTCTTATCGAAGGTATATATCCACATAACAGTACAGACCAGACTCATGCCCACATTCACCTCTTATGTAAGTTAGATATCCACATAATATTACAGACCAGATGCATGCCCACATGCACTTCTTATGGAAGGTAAATGTCCACACAACAGTACAGACCAGACTCATGCCCACATTCACCTCTTAAGTAAGTTAGATATCGACATAACATTACAGACCAGATGCATGCCCACATGCACCTCTTATGGAAGGTAAATAACCACATAACAGAACAGACCAGATACATGCCCACATGGACCTCTTATAGAAGGTAAATAACCACATAACAGTACAGACCATACTTATGCCCACATGCACCTCTTATAGAAGGTAAATATCCACATAACAGTACAGACCAGATGCCTGCCCACATGCATCTCTTATAGAAGGTAAATATCCACATAACAGTACAGACAAGACTCATGTCCATATGTACCTCTTATAGAATGTAAATATCCACATAACAGTACAGACCAGATGCATGCCCACATTCACCTCTTATGGAAGGTAAATATCCACATAACAGTACAGACCAGACTCATGCCCACATGCACCTCTTATAGAAGGTAAATAACCACATAACAGTACTGACCAAATTCATGCCCACATGCACCTCTTATAGAAGGTAAATATCTACATAACAATACAGACCAGATGCATGCCCACATTCACCTCTTATAGAAGGTAAATATCCACATAACATTACGGACCAGATGCATGCCCACATGCACATCTTATGGAAGGTATATATCCACATAACAGTTAAAACCAGACTCATGCCCACATTCACCTCTTATGGAAGGTATATATCCACATAACAGTACAGACCAGACTCATGCCTACATTCACCTCTTATGTAAGTTAGATATCCAAATAACATTAGAGACCAGACTCATGCCCAGTTGCCCACATGCACCTCTTATGGAAGGTAAATAACCACATAACAGAACAGACCAGATACATGCCCACATGGACCTCTTATAGAAGGTAAATAACCACATAACAGTACAGACCATACTTATGCCCACATGCACCTATTATAGAAGGTAAATATCCGCATAACAGTACAGACCAGATGCCTGCCCACATGCATCTCTTATAGAAGGTAAATATCCACATAACAGTACAGACAAGACTCATGTCCATATGCACCTCTTATAGAATGTAAATATCCACATAACAGTACAGACCAGATGCATGCCCACATTCACCTCTTATGGAAGGTAAATATCCACATAACAGTACAGACCAGACTCATGCCCACATGCACCTCTTATAGAAGGTAAATAACCACATAACAGTACTGACCAAATTCATGCCCACATGCACCTCTTATAGAAGGTAAATATCTACATAACAATACAGACCAGATGCATGCCCACATTCACCTCTTATAGAAGGTAAATATCCACATAACATTACGGACCAGATGCATGCCCACATGCACATCTTATGGAAGGTATATATCCACATAACAGTACAGACCAGACTCATGCCTACATTCACCTCTTATGTAAGTTAGATATCCAAATAACATTAGAGACCAGACTCATGCCCAGTTGCCCACATGCACCTCTTATGGAAGGTAAATATCCACATAACAGTACAGACCAGACTCATGCCCACATTCACCTCTTATGTAAGTTAGATAATGACATAACATTACAGACCAGATGCATGCCCACATGCATCTCTTATAGAAGGTATAGATCCACATAGAAGTACAGACCAGACTCATGCCCTCATGCACCTCTTACAGAAGGTAAATAATCACATAACAGTACAGACCAGATGCATGCCCACATGCACCTCTTATGGAAGGTAAATATCCACATAACAGTACAGACCAGATGCATGCCCACATTAATCTCTTATGGAAGGTAAATATCCACGTAACAATACAGACCAGACTCATGCCCACACGCACCTCTTATAGAAGGTAAATAACCACGTAACAGTACAGACCAGATTTATGCCCACATGGACCTCTTATAGAATGTAAATATCAACATACCAGTATAGACCAGATGCATGCCCACATGCACCTCTTATATAAGGTAAATATCCACATAACAGTACAGACCAGATGCATGCCCACATTCACCTCTTATGGAAGGTAAATATCCACATAACAGTACAGACCAGACTCATGCCCACATGCACCTCTTATAGAAGGTAAATAATTACATAACAGTACTGACCATATTCATGCCCACATGCACCTCTTATAGAAGGTAAATATCCACATAACAATACAGACCAGATGCATGCCCACATTCACCTCTTATAGAAGGTACATATCCACATAACATTAGGGACCAGATGCATGCCCACATACACATCTTATGGAAGGTATATATCCACATAACAGTTAAAACCAGACTCATGCCCACATTCACCTCTTATGGAAGGTATATATCCACATAACAGTACAGACCAGACTCATGTCTACATTCACCTCTTATGTAAGTTAGATATCCAAATAGCATTAGAGACCAGACTCATGCCCAGTTGCCCACATGCACCTCTTATGGAAGGTAAATATCCACATAACAGTACAGACCAGACTCATGCCCACATTCACCTCTTATGTAAGTTAGATAATGACATAACATTACAGACCAGATGCATGCCCACATGCATCTCTTATAAAAGGTATAGATCCACATAGCAGTACAGACCAGACTCATGCCCTCATGCACCTCTTACAGAAGGTAAATATCCACATAACAGTACAGACCAGATGCATGCCCACATGCACCTCTTATGGAAGGTAAATATCCACATAACAGTACAGACCAGATGCATGCCCACATTCATCTCTTATGGAAGGTAAATATCCACATAACAGTACAGACCAGACTCATTCCCACACACACCACTTATAGAAGGTAAATAACCACATAACAGTACAGACCAGATTTATGCCCACATGGACCTCTTATAGAATGTAAATATCCACATACCAGTATAGACCAGATGCATGTCCACATGCACATCTTATATAAGGTAAATATCCAGATAACAGTACATACCATATGCATGCCTACATTCACATCTTATGGAAGGTATATCTCCACATAACAGTACAGACCAGACTCATGCCCACATTCACCTCTTATGTAAGTTATATATCAACATAACATTACAGACCAGACTCATGCCCACATTCACCTCTTGTTTAAGTTAGATATCCACATAACATTACAGAACAGACTCATGCCCACATGCACATCTTATGGAATGTAAATATCCACATAACAGTACAGACCACACTCATGCCCACATTCACCTCTTATGTAAGTTAGATATCGACATAACATTAAAGGCCAGATGCATGCCCCCATTCACCTCTTATAGAAGGTAAATATCCACATAACAGTAGAGACCAGACTCATGCCCACATGCACCTCTTATTGAAGGTAAATATCCAAAAACAGTACAGACCAGACTCATGCCCACATGCACCTCTTATAGAAGGTAAATATCCACATAACAGTACAGACCAGATGCATGCCCACATGCACCTCTTATAGAAGGTAAATATCCACATAACAGTACAGACCATATGCATGCCCACATGCACCTTGTATGGAAGGTAAATATCCACATAACAATACAGACCAGATGCATGTCCACATGTACTCTTATAGAAGGTAAATATCCACATAACAGTGCAGAACAGACTCATGCCCAAGTGCACCTCTTATGGAAGGTAAATATCCACATAAAAGTATAGACCAGATGTATGCCCACATGCACCTTTTATGGAAGGTAAATATCCACATAACAATACAGACCGGATGCATGTCCACATATACTCTTATAGAAGGTAAATATCCACATAACAGTGCAGACCAGACTCATGCCCACATGCACCTCTTATAGAAGGTTAATATCAACATAACAGTACAGACCAGACTCATGCCCACATGCACCTCTTATAGAAGGTAAATAACCACATAACAGTACAGACCAGACTCATGCCCACATGCACCTCTTATAGAAGGTAAATATCCACATAACAGTACAGACCAGACTCGTGCCCACATTCACCTCTTATAAAGGGTAAATACCCACATAACATTTCAGACCAGACACATGCCCACATGCACCTCTTATAGAAGGTAAATATCCACATAACAGTACAGACCAGACTCATGCCCACATGCAACTCTTATGGAAGGTAAATATCCACATGACATTACAGACCAGATGCATTCCCACATGCACCTCTTATAGAAGGTAAATAACCACATAACAGTACAGACCAGACTCATGCCCACATGCACCTCTTATAGAAGGTAAATAAAAACATAACAATACAGACCAGATACATGCCCACATGCACCTTTTATGGAAGGTAAATATCCACATAACAATACAGACCGGATGCATGTCCACATGTACTCTTATAGAAGGTAAATATCCACATAACAGTGCAGACCAGAATCATGCCCACATTAACCTCTTATGTAAGTTATAAAAGGTAAATATCCACATAACAGTACAGACCAGATGCATGCCCACATGCAACTCTTATGGAAGGTTAATAACCACCTAACAGTACAGACCATATGCATGCCCACATTCACTTCTTATAGAAGGTAAATATCCACATAACAGTACAGACCAGATGCATGCCCACATGCACCTCTTATAGATGTTAAATATCCACATAACAGTAAAGACCAGATGCATGCCCACATGCACCTCTTATAGAAGGTAAAGATCCACATAACAGTACAGACCAGATGCATGCCCACATGCACCTCTTATAGAACGTAAATAACCACATAACAGTACAGACCAGACACATGCCCACATGCACCTCTTATAGAAGGTCAATTTCCACATAACAGTACAAACCAGATGCATGCCCACATGCACCTGTTATGGAAGGTAAATAACCACATAATAGTACAGACCAGACTCATGCCCACATGCACCTCTTACAGAAGGTAAATGTCCACATAACAGTACAGACCAGATGTATGCCCACATGCACCTCATATGGAAGGTTAATAACTACCTAACAGTATAGACCAGATGCATGCCCACATGCACTTCGTATAGAAGGTAAATATCCACATAACAGTACAGACCAGATGCATGCCCACATGCACCTCTTATAGAAGGTAAATATCCACATAACAGTACAGACCAGATGCATGCCCACATGCACCTCTTATAGATGGTAAATATCCACATAACAGTAAAGACCAGATGTATGCCCACATGCACCTCTAATAGAAGGTACATTTTCACATAACAGTACAGACCATATGCATGCCCACATGCACCTTTTATGGAAGGTAAATAACCACATAACAGTACAGACCAGACTCATTCCCACATGCACCTCTTATAGAAGGTTAATATCAACATAACAGTACAGACCAGACTCATGCCCACATGCACCTCTTATAGAAGGTTAATTTCCACATAACATTACAGACCAGATGCATGCCCACATGCACCTCTTATAGAAGGTAAACAACCACATAACAGTACAGACCAGACTCATGCCCACATGCACCTCTTATAGAAGGTAAATAACCACATAAGAGTACAGACCAGACTCATGCCCACATGCACCTCTTATAGAAGGTAAATAAAAACATAACAGTACAGACCAGATACATGCCCACATGCATCTCTTATGGAAGGTAAATATCCACATAACAGTACAGACCAGACTCGTGCCCACATTCACCTCTTATAAAGGGTAAATACCCACATAACATTTCAGACCAGACACATGCCCACATGCACCTCTTATAGAAGGTAAATATCCACATAACAGTACAGACCAGACTCATGCCCACATGCAACTCTTATGGAAGGTAAATATCCACATGACATTACAGACCAGATGCATGCCCACATGCACCTCTTATAGAAGGTAAATAACCACATAACAGTACAGACCAGACTCATGCCCACATGCACCTCTTATAGAAGGTAAATAAAAACATAACAATACAGACCAGATACATGCCCACATGCACCTTTTATGGAAGGTAAATATCCACATAACAATACAGACCGGATGCATGTCCACATGTACTCTTATAGAAGGTAAATATCCACATAACAGTGCAGACCAGAATCATGCCCACATTCACCTCTTATGTAAGTTATAAAAGGTAAATATCCACATAACAGTACAGACCAGATGCATGCCCACATGCAACTCTTATGGAAGGTTAATAACCACCTAACAGTACAGACCATATGCATGCCCACATTCACTTCTTATAGAAGGTAAATATCCACATAACAGTACAGACCAGATGCATGCCCACATGCACCTCTTATAGATGTTAAATATCCACATAACAGTAAAGACCAGATGCATGCCCACATGCACCTCTTATAGAAGGTAAAGATCCACATAACAGTACAGACCAGATGCATGCCCACATGCACCTCTTATAGAACGTAAATAACCACATAACAGTACAGACCAGACACATGCCCACATGCACCTCTTATAGAAGGTCAATTTCCACATAACAGTACAAACCAGATGCATGCCCACATGCACCTGTTATGGAAGGTAAAAAACCACATAATAGTACAGACCAGACTCATGCCCACATGCACCTCTTACAGAAGGTAAATGTCCACATAACAGTACAGACCAGATGTATGCCCACATGCACCTCATATGGAAGGTTAATAACTACCTAACAGTATAGACCAGATGCATGCCCACATGCACTTCGTATAGAAGGTAAATATCCACATAACAGTACAGACCAGATGCATGCCCACATGCACCTCTTATAGAAGGTAAATATCCACATAACAGTACAGACCAGATGCATGCCCACATGCACCTCTTATAGATGGTAAATATCCACATAACAGTAAAGACCAGATGTATGCCCACATGCACCTCTAATAGAAGGTACATTTTCACATAACAGTACAGACCATATGCATGCCCACATGCACCTTTTATGGAAGGTAAATAACCACATAACAGTACAGACCAGACTCATTCCCACATGCACCTCTTATAGAAGGTTAATATCAACATAACAGTACAGACCAGACTCATGCCCACATGCACCTCTTATAGAAGGTTAATTTCCACATAACATTACAGACCAGATGCATGCCCACATGCACCTCTTATAGAAGGTAAATAACCACATAACAGTACAGACCAGACTCATGCCCACATGCACCTCTTATAGAAGGTAAATAACCACATAAGAGTACAGACCAGACTCATGCCCACATGAACCTCTTATAGAAGGTAAATAAAAACATAACAGTACAGACCAGATACATGCCCACATGCATCTCTTATGGAAGGTAAATATCCACATAACAGTACAGACCAGACTCGTGCCCACATTCACCTCTTATAAAGGGTAAATACCCACATAACATTTCAGACCAGACACATGCCCACATGCACCTCTTATAGAAGGTAAATATCCACATAACAGTACAGACCAGACTCATGCCCACATGCAACTCTTATGGAAGGTAAATATCCACATGACACTACAGACCAGATGCATGCCCACATGCACCTCTTATAGAAGGTAAATAACCACATAACAGTACAGACCAGACTCATGCCCACATGCACCTCTTATAGAAGGTAAATAAAAACATAACAATACAGACCAGATACATGCCCACATGCATCTCTTATGGAAGGAAAATATCCATATAACTGTACAGACCAGACTCGTGCCCACATTCACCTCTTATAGAGGGTAAATAACCACATAACAGTTCATACCAGACACATGCCCACATGCACCTCTTATAGATGATAAATATCCACATAACAGTGCAGACCAGATGCATGCCCACATGCACCTCTTATAGAAGGTAAATTTCCACTTAACAGTACAAACCAGATGCATGCCCACATGCACCTGTTATGGAAGGTAAATAACCACATAACAGTACAGACCAGACTCATGCCCACATGCACCTCTTATAGAAGGTAAATTTCCACATAACAGTACTGGCCAGATGTATGCCCACATGCACCTCTTATGGAAGTTTAATAACTACCTAAAAGTACAGACCAGATGCATGCCCACATGCACTTCTTCTACAAGGTAAATATCCACATAACAGTACAGACCAGATGCATGCCCACATGCACCTCTTATAGAAGGTAAATATCCACATAACAGTACAGACCAAATGTATTCCCACATGCACCTCTTATAGAAGGTAAATATCCACATAACAGTACAGACTTAATGCATGCCCACATGCACCTCTTATTGAATGTAAATATCCACATACCAGTACAGACCAGATGCATGCCCACATGCACCTCTTATGGAAGGTAAATAACCACATAACAGTACAGACCAGACTCATGCCTACATGCAACTCTTATAGAAGGTAATTATCCACATAATAGTACAGACCAGATGCATTCCCACATGCACCTCTTATAGAAGGTAAATAACCACATAACAGTGTAGACCAGATGCATGCCCACATGCACCTTTTATAGAAGGTAAATATTCACATAATAGTACAGACCAGATGCATTCCCACATGCACCTCTTATAGAAGGTAAATATCCACATAACAGTAAAGACCAGATGTATGCCCACATGCACCTCTTATAGAAGGTAAATTTCCACATAACAGTATGGACAATATGCATGCCCACATGCACCTCTTATGGAAGGTAAATAACCACATAACAGTACAGACCAGACTCATGCCCACATGCACCTCTTATAGAAGGTTAATATCCACATAACAGTACAGACCAGATTCATTCCCACAAAAACCTCTTATGGAAGGTAAATTTACACCTAACAGTACAAACCAGATGTATGCCCACATGCACCTCTCATAGAAGGTAAATATCCACATAACAGTACAGACCAGACTAATGCCCACATGCACCTCTTATGGAAGTTAAATATCCACATAACATTACAGACCAGATGCATGCCCACATGCACCTCTTATAGAAGGTTAATAACCACATAACAGTACAAACCAGACTCATGCCCACATGCACCTCTTATAGAAGGTAAATTAAAACATAACAGTACAGACCAGATACATGCCCACATGCATCTCTTATGGAAGGTAAATATCCATATAACTGTAGAGACCAGACTCGTGCCCACATTTACCTCTTATAGAGGGTAAATAACCACATAACAGTTCAGACCAGACACATGCCCACATGCACCTCTTATAGATGGTAAATATCAACATAACAGTAAAGACCCACATGCATCTCTTATGGAAGGTAAATATCCATATAACTGTAGAGACCAGACTCGTGCCCACATTTACCTCTTATAGAGGGTAAATAACCACATAACAGTTCAGACCAGACACATGCCCACATGCACCTCTTATAGATGGTAAATATCAACATAACAGTAAAGACCAGATGCATGCCCACATACACCTCTTATAGAAGGTAAATTTACACCTAACAGTACAAACCAGATGTATGCCCACATGCACCTCTTATGGAAGGTAAATAACCACATAACAGTACAGACCAGACTCATGTTCACATGCACCTCTTAAAGAAGGTAAATTTCCACATAACAGTACAGACCAGATGTATGCCCACATGCACCTCTTATGGAAGGTTAATAACTAACTAACAGTACAGACCAGATGCATGCCCACATGCACCTCTTATAGAAGGTAAATATCCACATAACCGTACAAACCAGATGCATGCCCACATGCACCTCTTATAGAAGGTAAATATCCACATAACAGTACAGACCAAATGCATGCCCACATGCACCTCTTATGGAAGGTAAATAACCACATAACAGTACAGACCAGACTCATGCCCACATGCACTTCTTATAGAATGTTAATATCCACATAACAGTACAGACCAGATTCATGCCCACATGCACCTCTTATGGAAGGTAAATAACCACATAACAGTACAGACCAGACTCATGCCCAAATGCACCTCTTATAGTAGGTAAATATCCACATAACAGTATAGACCAGATGCATGCCCACATGTACCTCTTATAGAAGGTAAATATCCACATAACAGTACAGATTAGACACATGCCCACATGCACCTCTTATAGAAGGTAAATATCCACATAACAGTACAGACCAGATTCATGCCCACATGCACCTCTTATGGAAGGTAAATAACCACATAACAGTACAGACCAGACTAATGCCCACATGCACCTCTTATGGAAGTTAAATATCCACATAACATTACAGACCAGATGCATGCCCACATGCACCTCTTATAGAAGGTTAATAACCACATAACAGTACAAACCAGACTCATGCCCACATGCACCTCTTATAGAAGGTAAATTAAAACATAACAGTACAGACCAGATACATGCCCACATGCATCTCTTATGGAAGGTAAATATCCATATAACTGTAGAGACCAGACTCGTGCCCACATTTACCTCTTATAGAGGGTAAATAACCACATAACAGTTCAGACCAGACACATGCCCACATGCACCTCTTATAGATGGTAAATATCAACATAACAGTAAAGACCCACATGCATCTCTTATGGAAGGTAAATATCCATATAACTGTAGAGACCAGACTCGTGCCCACATTTACCTCTTATAGAGGGTAAATAACCACATAACAGTTCAGACCAGACACATGCCCACATGCACCTCTTATAGATGGTAAATATCAACATAACAGTAAAGACCAGATGCATGCCCACATACACCTCTTATAGAAGGTAAATTTACACCTAACAGTACAAACCAGATGTATGCCCACATGCACCTCTTATGGAAGGTAAATAACCACATAACAGTACAGACCAGACTCATGTTCACATGCACCTCTTACAGAAGGTAAATTTCCACATAACAGTACAGACCAGATGTATGCCCACATGCACCTCTTATGGAAGGTTAATAACTAACTAACAGTACAGACCAGATGCATGCCCACATGCACCTCTTATAGAAGGTAAATATCCACATAACCGTACAAACCAGATGCATGCCCACATGCACCTCTTATAGAAGGTAAATATCCACATAACAGTACAGACCAAATGCATGCCCACATGCACCTCTTATGGAAGGTAAATAACCACATAACAGTACAGACCAGATTCATGTCTACATGCAACTGTTATAGAAGGTAATTATCCACATAACAGTACAGACCAGATGCATGCCCACATGCACCTCTTATAGAAGGTAAATACCCACATAACAGTACAGACCAGATGCATGCCCACATGCACCTCTTATAGAAGGTAAATATCCACATAACAGTAAAGGCCAGATGTATGCCCACATGCACCTCTTATAGAAGGTAAATTTCCACATAACAGTACGGACCAGATGCATGCCCACATGCACCTCTTATGGAAGGTAAATAACCACATAACAGTACAGACCAGACTCATGCCCACATGCACTTCTTATAGAATGTTAATATCCACATAACAGTACAGACCAGATTCATGCCCACATGCACCTCTTATGGAAGGTAAATAACCACATAACAGTACAGACCAGACTCATGCCCAAATGCACCTCTTATAGTAGGTAAATATCCACATAACAGTATAGACCAGATGCATGCCCACATGCACCTCTTATAGAAGGTAAATATCCACATAACAGTACAGATTAGACACATGCCCACATGCACCTCTTATAGAAGGTAAATATCCACATAACAGTACAGACCAGATGCATGCCCACATGCACCTCTTATAGATGGTAAATATCCACATAACAGTAAAGACCAGATGCATGCCCACATAACCTCTTATAGAAGGTAAATTTACACATAACAGTACAAACCAGATGTATGCCCACATGCACCTCTTATGGAAGGTAAATAACCACATAACAGTACAGACCAGACTCATGCCCACATGCACCTCTTACAGAAGGTAAATTTCCACATAACAGTACAGACTAGATGTATGCCCACATGCACCTCTTATGGAAGGTTAATAACTACCTAACAGTACAGACCAGATGAATGCCCACATGCACTTCTTATAGAAGTTAAATATCCACATAACAGTATAGACCAGATGCATGCCCACATGCACCTCTTATAGAAGGTAAATATCCACATAACAGTACAGACTAGATGCATGCCCACATGCACCTCTTATAGAAGGTAAATATCCACATAACAGTACAGACCAAATGCATGCCCACATGCACCTCTTATGGAAGGTAAATAACCACATTACAGTACAGACCAGATTCATGTCTACATGCAATTCTTATAGAAGGTAATTATCCACATAACAGAACAGACCAGATGCATGCCCACATGCACCTCTTTTAGAAGGTAAATATCCACATAAGAGTAAAGGCCAGATGTATGCCCACATGCACCTCTTATAGAAGGTAAATTTCCACATAACAGTATGGACCAGATGCATGCCCACATGCACCTCTTATGGAAGGTAAATTAGCACATAACGGTACAGACCAGACTCATGCCCACATGCACCTCTTATAGAATGTTAATATCCACATAACATTACAGACCAGATTCATGCCCACATGCACCTCTTATGGAAGGTAAATAACCACATAACAGTACAGACCAGACTCATGCCCAAATGCACCTCTTATAGTAGGTAAATATCCACATAACAGTATAGACCTGTTGCAGCTTGCGTCCGGGGATTTGACAGTGATATAATGTTGCTACTTATTAGCTGTGTATCCAGACAGGACTTGTACTGGGATCACAATTTGCAGAACTATTCCTTATATAAAGGTGTGTATCACAAATGGATTATCTACTACCACTATTGTAGGAGAAGTGGCAGCAAAGTTTAACCCTTGTGAAATGAATGGATATCAATTTAATGAGGTTAACCAGATATGTTAATCCTGTAACTATGGAGATCAAGTGAATTGAGGAACCGTTACTTTGTGGTTCCGTTATACAGCCTTAGGGATAGTTTGATGCTAAGATAGATAAATGAGTAAAGTTTTACCTTATGCAGGATTGTCTATTTAATTGGTGCAACTTACAGGCTGTCCGTTGTTATAGTTGTTTACCTCGGCGGTGCTGTCTACCGCGTCTAAGGTGCAGTGAGCGGCCTCTGTTACGTCACAGAGGGGCGTGCTGAATTCCTCCGGTCTCCGTTTCAAACACGGAGTTCCGATTAAGGTAAAACTTATGTACAATGCGTGCGATATTTACAGTGCAAGGGTTGTTTGTCTCCGATTAGATGGATATCCTTTGTAATCCTGTTACTTTGAAGAGAAGTAATTCATAGATGTAGAAACATCAACAGCGCTGCGGTAAGCAGCAAATTGTTCAAGTGTCCTGAATCTTTATAAGCTGTTTTGGTAAAGCTGAAGGTTTTAAGAAAGAAAGTTCAGGTTGTAGATGAATAGAGATAACAGGAGCTCTTACTCGGTTTACTCACAAGTTACCTAACAAATTGCTAAGCACCTGGTTACAGGTGCAGTGGGAATTTGTAGAGTCAGTGGGAGGGCTTAGCTTAAAGGTACAGTCCTGACAAGACCAGATGCATGCCCACATGCACCTCTCATAGAAGGTAAATATCCACATAACAGTACAGACCAGACTCATGCCCACATGCACCTCTTATGGAAGGTAAATATCCACATAAAAATTACAGCCCAGATGCATACACACAGGCACCTCTTGTAGAAGGTAAATAACCACATAACAGTACAGGCCAGACTCATGCCCACATGCACCTCTTATAGTAGGTAAATATCCACATAACAGTACAGACCAGATGCATGCCCAGATGCATCTCTTATGGAAGGTAAATATCCATATAACAGTACAGACCAGACTTGTGTCCACATTCACCTCTTATAGAGGGTAAATAACCACATAACAGTTTAGACCAGACACATGCCCACATGCACCTCTTATAGAAGGTAAATATCCACATAACAATACAGACCAGACTCATGCCCACATGCACCTCTTATGGAAAGTAAATAACCACATAGCAGTACAGACAAGACTCATTCCCACATGCACCTCTTATAGAAGGTAAATAAAAACATAACAATACAGACCAGATACATGCCCACATGCATCTCTTATGGAAGGTAAATATCCATATAACAGTACAGACCAGACTCGTGTCCACATTCACCTCTTATAGAGGGTAAATAACCACATAACAGTTAAGACCAGACACATGCCCACATGCACCTCTTATAGAAGGTAAATAACCATATAACAGTACAGACAAGACTCATTCCCACATGCACCTCTTATAGAAGGTAAATAAAAACATAATAATACAGACCAGATACATGCCCACATGCATCTCTTATGGAAGGTAAATAACCACATAACAGTACAGACCAGACTCATACCCACATGCACCTCTTACAGAAGGTAAATTTCCACATAACAGTACTGACCAGATGTATGCCCACATGCACCTCTTATGGACGTTGAATAACTACCTAACAGTAAAGACCAGATGCATGCCCACATGCACTTCTTATAGAAGGTAAATATCCACATAACAGTACAGACCAGATGCATGCCCACATGCTAGAAGGTAAATATCCCCATAACAGTACAGACCAAATGTATTCCCACATGCACCTCTTATAGAAGGTAAATATCCACATAACAGTACAGACCAAATGCATGCCCACATGCTCCTCTTATAGAAGGTAAATATCCACATAACAGTACAGACCAGATGCATGCCCACATGCTCCTCTTATGGAAGGTAAATAACCACATAACAGTACAGACCAGACTCATGCCCAAATGCACCTCTTATAGTAGGTAAATATCCACATAACAGTATAGACCAGATGCATGCCCACATGCACCTCTTATAGAAGGTAAATATTCACATAACAGTACAGATTAGACACATGCCCACATGCACCTCTTATAGAAGGTAAATATCCACATAACAGTACAGACCAGATGCATTTCCACATTCACCTCTTATAGAAGGTAAATAACCACATAACAGTTCAGACCAGACACATGCCCACATGCACCTATTATAGAAGGTAAATATCCACATAACAGTACAGACCAGATGCATGCCCACATGCACCTCTTATAGATGGTAAATATCAACATAACAGTAAAGAAAAGATGCATGCCCACATACACCTCTTATAGAAGATAAATTTAACCTAACAGTACAAACCAGATGTATACCCACATTCACCTCTTATGGAAGGTAAATAACCACATAACAGTACAGACCAGACTCGTGCTCACATGCACCTCTTACAGAAGGTACATTTCCACATAACAGTACAGACCAGATGTATGCCCACATGCACGTCTTATGGAAGGTTAATAACTAACAGTACAGACCAGATGCATGCCCACATGCACTTCTTATAGAAGGTAAATATCCACATAACAGTACAGACCAGATGCATGTCCACATGCACCTCTTATAGAAGGTAAATATCCACATAACAGTACAGACCAGATGCATGCCCACATGCACTTCTTATGGAAGGTAAATAACCACATAACAGTACAGACCAGATTCATGTCTACATGCAACTCTTATAGAAGGTAATTATCAACATAACAGTACAGACCAGATGCATGCCCACATGCACCTCATATAGAACGTAAATACCCACATAACAGTACAGACCAAATGCATGCCCACATGCACCTCTTATAGAAGGTAAATATCCACATAACAGTAAAGACCAGATGCATGCCCACATAACCTCTTATAGAAGGTAAATTACCACTTAACAGTACAGACCAGACTCATGCCCACATGCACCTCTTATAGAAGGTAAATATCCACATAACATTACAGACCAGATGCATGCCCACATGCACCTCTTATAGAAGGTAAATAACCATATAAAAGTACAGACAAGACTCATTCCCACATGCACCTCTTATAGAAGGTAAATAAAAACATAACAATACAGACCAGATACATGCCCACATGCATCTCTTATGGAAGGTAAATATCCATATAACAGTACAGACCAGACTCGTGTCCACATTCACCTCTTATAGAGGGTAAATAACCACATAACAGTTAAGACCAGACACATGCCCACATGCACCTCTTATAGATGGTAAATAACCATATAACAGTACAGACAAGACTCATTCCCACATGCACCTCTTATAGAAGGTAAATAAAAACATAATAATACAGACCAGATACATGCCCACATGCATCTCTTATGGAAGGTAAATAACCACATAACAGTACAGACCAGACTCATGTCCAAATGCACCTCTTATAGAAGGTAAATGTCCACATAACTGTAAAGACCAGACTCATGCCCACATGCACCTCTTCTGGAAGGTAAATGTCCACATAACAGTACAGACCAGATGCATGCCCACATGCACCTCTTATGGAAGGTTGATATCCACATAACAGTACAGACCAGATTCATGCACGCATGCACCCCTTATCCAATTTATATATCCACATAACAGTAAAAACCACATGCACATCTAACGGAAGGTAAATGTCCACATAACAGTACAGACCAGATGCATGCCCACATGCAACTTTCATAGAAGGTAAATATCCACATAACTTTACAGACCAGATGCATGCCCACATGCACCTCTTATAGAAGGTAAATGTCCACATAACAGTACAGACCAGATGCATGCCCACATGCACCTCTTATAGAATGTAAATGTCCACATAACAGTACAGACCAGATGCATGCCCACATGCACCTTCTATAGAAGGTAAATGTCCACATAACAGTACAGACCAGATGCATGCCCACATGCACTTCTCATGAAAGTTAGATATCCAGATAACTTTACAGACCAGACTCATGCCCAAATGCACCTCTTATGGAAGGTAAACTTCCACATAACAGTACAGACTAGATGCATGCCCACATGCAAATCTTATGTAAGGTAATTGTTCACATAACAGTACAGACCAAATGCACGCCCACATGCACCTCTTATGGAAGGTAAATGTCCACATAATAGTGCAGACCAGATGCATGCCCAAATGCACCTGTTATGGAAGGTAAATGTCATCATAACAGTACAGATCAGATGCATGCCCACATGCACCACTTATGGAAGGTAGATATCCACATAAGAGTACAGACCAGATGCATGCCCACATACACCCTTTATGTAAGTTAGATATCCACATAACAGTACAGACTAAATGCATGCACATGCCCAAATGCAACCTTTTGTAAGTTAGATATCCATGTAACAGTTTAAACCAGATGCATGCCCACATGCACCTCTTATGTAATTTAGATATCTACATAACAGTACAGACCAGATGCATGCCCACATGCACCACTTATCCAAGGTATATATCCACATAATAGTACAGACTAGATGCATGCCGACATGCACCCCTTATGGAAGTTAGATATCCACATAACAGTACAGACTAGATGCATGCCCACATGCCCCTTTTATCTAAGGTATATATCCATATAACAGTACAGACCAGATGTCCACATGTACTGCTTATCCAAGGTATAAATCTATATCACAGTACAGACCAGATGCATGCCCACATGCACCTCTTATTCAAGGTATATATCCACATAACAGTACAGACTAGATGCATTCCCACATGCACCTCTTATTCAAGGTATATATGCACATAACAGTACAGACCAAATGCACGCCCACATGCACCTCTTATGGAAGGTAAATGTCCACATACTAGTGCAGACCAGATGCATGCCCAAATGCACCTGTTATGGAAGGTAAATGTCATCATAACAGTACAGATCAGATGCATGCCCACATGCACTTCTTATGGAAGGTAAATGTCCACATAACAGTACAGACCAGATGCATGTCAACATGCACCTCTTATTTAAGGTAAATGTCCACATAACAGTACAAACCAAATGCATGCCCACATGCACCTCTTAAGCAAGGTAGACATCCACATATCAGTTCAGACCAGATGCATGCCCACATCCACCTCTTATGTAAGTTAGATATCCACATAACAGTACAGACCAGATGCATGGCCACATACACCTCTTATGGAAGTTAAATGTCCACATAACAGTACAGACCAGATGAATGCCCACATGCACCTCTTATGGAAGGTAAATGTCTACATAACAGTACAGACCAGATGCATGCCCATATGCACCTCTTATGCAAGGTAGAAGTCCACATAACAGTGGAGCCATATTCATGCTCCCATGCACCTCTTATGTAAATTAGATATCCACATGACTGTACAGACCAGATTCATGCACACATGCACCTCTTATGGAAGGTAGATATCCACATAACAATGCAGACCAGATTAATTCTCTCATGCACCTCTTATGGAAGGTAAATATCCACATAACAGTACAGATTAGATTCATGCCCACATGCACCTCTTAAGCAAGTTATAAATCTACATAACATTACAGACCAGATGCATGCCCACGTGCACCTCTTATCCAAGGTATTAATTCCCACATGCATGTCTTGTGGAAGGTATATATCCACATAACAGTACAGATTAGATTAATGCTCACATGCACCTCTAATGGAAGGTAAATGTCCACATAACAGTACAGACCAGACGCATACCCACATGCACTTCTTATGGAAGGTAAATGTCCACATTACAGTACAAACCAGATGCATACCCACAGGCACCTCTTATAGAAGGTAAATATCCACATAACAGTACAGACCAGACTCATGCCCACATGCACCTCTTATAGAAGGTAAATGTCCACATAACAGTACAAACCAGATTCATGCCCACATGCACCTCTTAAGCAATGTAGACATCCATAAAACAGTTCAGACCAGATGCATGCCCACCTACACCTCTTATGGAAGTTAAATGTCCACATAACAGTACAGACCAGATGCATGCCCACATGCACCTCTTATGCAAGGTAGATATCCACATAACAGTAGAGACCAGATTCATGCTCACATGCACCTCTTATGTAAATTAGATATCCACATAACAGTACAGACCAGATTCATGCACACATGCACCTCTTATGGAAGGTAAATGTCCACATAACAGTACAGACCAGATGCATGCCAACATGCACCTGTTAAGGAAGGTAGATATCCGCATATCAATACAGACCAGATTAATTCCCACATGCACCTCTTATGGAAGGTAAAAATCCACATAACAGTACAGGTTAGATTCATGCCTACATGCACCTCTTAAGCAAGGTTGAAATCCACATAACAGTACAGACTAGATGCATATTTACATGCACCTCTTATCCAAGGTAAATATCCACATAAAGACCAGATTCATTCCCACATACACCTATTATTGAATGTAGATATCCACATAACAGGAGAGACCATATTCATGCCCACATGCACCCCTTATATAAGTTAGATATCCACATAACAGTACAGACTAGATGCATGCCCACATGCACCCCTTATCCAAGGTAAATATCCACATAACAGACCAGATTCCTTCCCACATGCACCTCTTATTGAAGGTAGATATCCACATAACAGGAGAGACCAGATTCATGCCTTAATTCATCTCTTATGGAAGATATATATCCACATAACAGTACACACCAGATTCATGCCCACATGCACCACTTATGGAAGGTAGATATCCACATAACAGTGCAGACCAGATGCATGCCCACATACACCCTTTATGTAAGTTAGATATCCACATAACAGTACAGACTAAATGCATGCGCATGCCCAAATGCAACCTTTTGTAAGTTAGATATCCATGTAACAGTTTAAACCAGATGCATGCCCACATGCACCTCTTATGTAATTTAGATATCTACATAACAGTACAGACCAGATGCATGCCCACATGAACCACTTATCCAAGGTATATACCACATAATAGTAAAGACTAGATGCATGCCGACATGCACCCCTTATGGAAGTTAGATATCCACATAACAGTACAGACTAGATGCATGCCCACATGCCCCTTTTATCCTAGGTATATATCTATATAACAGTACAGACCAGATGTCCACATGTACTGCTTATCCAAGGTATAAATCTACATCACAGTACAAACCAGATGCATGCCCACATGCACCTCTTATTCAAGGTATATATCCAAATAACAGTACAGACTAGATGCATTCCCACATGCACGTCTTATTCAAGGTATATATCCACATAACAGTACAGACCAAATGCACGCCCACATGCACCTCTTATGGAAGGTAAATGTCCACATAATAGTGCAGACCAGATGCATGCCCAAATGCACCTGTTATGGAAGGTAAATGTCATCATAACAGTACAGAGCAGATGCATGCCCACATGCACTTCTTATGGAAGGTAAATGTCCACATAACAGTACAGACCAGATGCATGTCAACATGCACCTCTTATTTAAGGTAAATGTCCACATAACAGTACAAACCAAATGCATGCCCACATGCACCTCTTAAGCAAGGTAAACATCCACATATCAGTTCAGACCAGATGCATGCCCACATCCACCTCTTATGTAAGTTAGATATCCACATAACAGTACAGACCAGATGCATGGCCACATACACCTCTTATGGAAGTTAAATGTCCACATAACAGTACAGACCAGATGCATGCCCACATGCACCTCTTATGCAAGGTAGATATCCACATAACAGTAGAGACCAGATTCATGCTCACATGCACCTCTTATGTAAATTAGATATCCACATAACAGTACAGACCAGATTCATGCACACATGCACCTCTTATGGAAGGTAAATGTCCACATAACAGTACAGACCAGATGCATGCCAACATGCACCTGTTAAGGAAGGTAGATATCCGCATATCAATACAGACCAGATTAATTCCCACATGCACCTCTTATGGAAGGTAAAAATCCACATAACAGTACAGGTTAGATTCATGCCTACATGCACCTCTTAAGCAAGGTTGAAATCCACATAACAGTACAGACTAGATGCATATTTACATGCACCTCTTATCCAAGGTAAATATCCACATAAAGACCAGATTCATTCCCACATACACCTATTATTGAATGTAGATATCCACATAACAGGAGAGACCATATTCATGCCCACATGCACCCCTTATATAAGTTAGATATCCACATAACAGTACAGACTAGATGCATGCCCACATGCACCCCTTATCCAAGGTAAATATCCACATAACAGACCAGATTCCTTCCCACATGCACCTCTTATTGAAGGTAGATATCCACATAACAGGAGAGACCAGATTCATGCCTTAATTCATCTCTTATGGAAGATATATATCCACATAACAGTACACACCAGATTCATGCCCACATGCACCACTTATGGAAGGTAGATATCCACATAACAGTGCAGACCAGATGCATGCCCACATACACCCTTTATGTAAGTTAGATATCCACATAACAGTACAGACTAAATGCATGCGCATGCCCAAATGCAACCTTTTGTAAGTTAGATATCCATGTAACAGTTTAAACCAGATGCATGCCCACATGCACCTCTTATGTAATTTAGATATCTACATAACAGTACAGACCAGATGCATGCCCACATGCACCACTTATCCAAGGTATATACCACATAATAGTAAAGACTAGATGCATGCCGACATGCACCCCTTATGGAAGTTAGATATCCACATAACAGTACAGACTAGATGCATGCCCACATGCCCCTTTTATCCAAGGTATATATCTATATAACAGTACAGACCAGATGTCCACATGTACTGCTTATCCAAGGTATAAATCTACATCACAGTACAAACCAGATGCATGCCCACATGCACCTCTTATTCAAGGTATATATCCAAATAACAGTACAGACTAGATGCATTCCCACATGCACGTCTTATTCAAGGTATATATCCACATAACAGTACAGACCAAATGCACGCCCACATGCACCTCTTATGGAAGGTAAATGTCCACATAATAGTGCAGACCAGATGCATGCCCAAATGCACCTGTTATGGAAGGTAAATGTCATCATAACAGTACAGAGCAGATGCATGCCCACATGCACTTCTTATGGAAGGTAAATGTCCACATAACAGTACAGACCAGATGCATGTCAACATGCACCTCTTATTTAAGGTAAATGTCCACATAACAGTACAAACCAAATGCATGCCCACATGCACCTCTTAAGCAAGGTAAACATCCACATATCAGTTCAGACCAGATGCATGCCCACATCCACCTCTTATGTAAGTTAGATATCCACATAACAGTACAGACCAGATGCATGGCCACATACACCTCTTATGGAAGTTAAATGTCCACATAACAGTACAGACCAGATGCATGCCCACATGCACCTCTTATGGAAGGTAAATGTCTACATAACAGTACAGACCAGATGCATGCCCATATGCACCTCTTATGCAAGGTAGAAGTCCACATAACAGTGGAGCCATATTCATGCTCCCATGCACCTCTTATGTAAATTAGATATCCACATGACTGTACAGACCAGATTTATGCACACATGCACCTCTTATGGAAGGTAGATATCCACATAACAATGCAGACCAGATTAATTCTCTCATGCACCTCTTATGGAAGGTAAATATCCACATAACAGTACAGATTAGATTCATGCCCACATGCACCTCTTAAGCAAGTTATAAATCTACATAACATTACAGACCAGATGCATGCCCACGTGCACCTCTTATCCAAGGTATTAATTCCCACATGCATCTCTTGTGGAAGGTATATATCCACATAACAGTACAGATTAGATTAATGCTCACATGCACCTCTAATGGAAGGTAAATGTCCACATAACAGTACAGACCAGACGCATACCCACATGCACTTCTTATGGAAGGAAAATGTCCATATTACAGTACAAACCAGATGCATACCCACAGGCACCTCTTATAGAAGGTAAATATCCACATAACAGTACAGACCAGACTCATGCCCACATGCACCTCTTATAGAAGGTAAATGTCCACATAACAGTACAAACCAGATTCATGCCCACATGCACCTCTTAAGCAATGTAGACATCCATAAAACAGTTCAGACCAGATGCATGCCCACCTACACCTCTTATGGAAGTTAAATGTCCACATAACAGTACAGTCCAGATGCATGCCCACATGCACCTCTTATGCAAGGTAGATATCCACATAACAGTAGAGACCAGATTCATGCTCACATGCACCTCTTATGTAAATTAGATATCCACATAACAGTACAGACCAGATTCATGCACACATGCACCTCTTATGGAAGGTAAATGTCCACATAACAGTACAGACCAGATGCATGCCAACATGCACCTGTTAAGGAAGGTAGATATCCACATATCAATACAGACCAGATTAATTCCCACATGCACCTCTTATGGAAGGTAAAAATCCACATAACAGTACAGGTTAGATTCATGCCTACATGCACCTCTTAAGCAAGGTTGAAATCCACATAACAGTACAGACTAGATGCATATTTACATGCACCTCTTATCCAAGGTAAATATCCACATAAAGACCAGATTCATTCCCACATACACCTATTATTGAATGTAGATATCCACATAACAGGAGAGACCATATTCATGCCCACATGCACCCCTTATGTAAGTTAGATATCCACATAACAGTACAGACTAGATGCATGCCCACATGCACCCCTTATCCAAGGTAAATATCCACATAACAGACCAGATTCCTTCCCACATGCACCTCTTATTGAAGGTAGATATCCACGTAACAGGAGAGACCAGATTCATGCCTTAATTCATCTCTTATGGAAGATATATATCCACATAACAGTACACACCAGATTCATGCCCACATGCACCACTTATGGAAGGTAGATATCCACATAACAGTACAGACCAGATGCATGCCCACATACACCCTTTATGTAAGTTAGATATCCACATAACAGTACAGACTAAATGCATGTGCATGCCCAAATGCAACCTTTTGTAAGTTAGATATCCATGTAGCAGTTTAAACCAGATGCATGCCCACATGCACCTCTTATGTTATTTAGATATCTACATAACAGTACAGACCAGATGCATGCCCACATGCACCACTTATCCAAGGTATATATATCCACATAATAGTACAGACTAGATACATGACGACATGCACCCCTTATGGAAGTTAGATATCCACATAACAGTACAAACTAGATGCATGCCCACATGCCCCTTTTATCCAAGGTATATATCTATATAACAGTACAGACCAGATGTCCACATGTACTGCTTATCCAAGGTATAAATCTACATCACAGTACAGACCAGATGCATGCCCACATGCACCTCTTATTCAAGGTATATATCCACATAACAGTACAGACTAGATGCATTCCCACATGCACCTCTTATTCAAGGTATATATCCACATAACAGTACAGACTAGATGCATGCCCCTCTTATTCAAGGTATAAATCTACATCACAGTACAGACCAGATGCATGCCCACATGCACCTCTTATTCAAGGTATATATCCACATAACAGTACAGACTAGATGCATTCCCACATGCACATCTTATCCAAGGTATATATCCACACAAAAGTACAGACCAGATGTCCACATGCACTGCTTATCCAAGGTATAAAACTATATCACAGTACAGACAAGATGCATGCCCACATGCACTTCTTATAGAAGGTAAACATCCACATAACAATACAGACCAGATTCATGCCCACATCCACCTCTTATAGAAGGTAAATATCCACATAACAGTACAGACCAGATGCATGCCCACATGCGCCTCTTATAGAAGGTAAATATCCACATAACAGTACAGACCAAATGCATGCCCACATGTACCTCTTATAGAAGGTAAATATCCACATAACAGTACAGACTAGATGCATGCCCACATGCACCTCTTATACAAGGTATATATCCACATAACAGTACAGACTAGATGCATGCCCATATGTGCCTCTTATCCAAGGTATATATCCACATAACAGTACAGACTAGATGCATGCCCACACGCACCTTTTATCCAAGGTATATATCCACATAACAGTACAGACAAGATGCATGCCCACATGCACCCCTTATGTAAGTTAGATATTCACATAACAGTACAGACCAGATGCATGCCCACTATAGCCCGAGGTACAACCAGTATTACAACTTCTTATGCCCACATGCTGCATACTTTTCATACATATTTCAGTGCTTATTTTGATTACTATTTTTACATTGTACTTACAATGCACTTTTTAAACTGCTTATTTTATTAAGAACTGTACTGTAATTGATCTTTCTTTTTCCTTTTGATACCGAGGATAAATGGCACATATGATGAAACCCAATTGGGTTAATAAATAGATGAATTGCAGCTGTTTTTAATTAGAGAGTAGAACGATGTATAAAAAGCAAATAGACCAGCAGATAACTAAGTCTATGAGAACAGCTGGTATTAGCTGAAACGTGTTAGATGCTCTTTAGACATGCATATGTATGTATCTCTATGTTAAAGCCCTTTGCCTGCCTTTTTTCCCTAAGACCTGAGATCTCATATCTTTGAGCCCTTATAACTTTTGTTGTGCAATATTTTTTTAATATTTTTTATTAGATGATGTTATTATTAGTGTAACTATACTTTGTAATTTATTTTTGATCTGCTGCTACTTAAAAGGATTCTTATGTCCAAAAACATGGAACAGCTCCCGCCATCCATATAAAGGTTGGCATATGTGGGAGCAAACATCCCTAATAGCTGTTCCATGTTTTTGGAGATTATTTTTTTCTTCAAAAGTAAAAAAAATGTATATAAGAGGATAATCCAAAAAATCTTTTTGTACAATCTTTGAAATATTATTAATAAAATACTAAACAACCTCTAAACCTAAAACACAAGGAATTACTGTATACAGAGTATTAATATCTATTGTAGCAAACTTATAAGTAGATTTCAATTTGATAAGTTTTATTTGCCTGATAAATTCTGTATAATCCTGATACCTGAATATAACTAAACAATTTGCAAACTAATGGTTGAACAAAAAATATCAACTAACCCAGATATTGGCTCAATTTGTAAGCCAATGCCGGCCACTATGGCGTATCCTGGAGGTTGTGTTATAATTTTGTACAATTTAGGCAAACAATAAATATGAATGTAGTACTAAACCAAATAGTATCGCTTTAAAGGATTCTATTTGATTAGAATCCAAAGGTTCATAAAGTTCCCCAAATGCCTGATTGTTGCAAGGAATCAACTATTTAAAGGGACAGTCAAGCCAAAAAAAACCTTTCATGATTTAAATAGGAAATATAATTTTAAAAAACTTTCCAATTTACTTTTATCACCAATTTTGCTTTGTTCTCTTGGTATTCTTAGTTGAAAGCTAAACCTAGGAGGTTCATATGCTAATTTCTTAGACCTTGAAGACTGCCTCTAATCTGAATGTATTTTGACCACTAGAAGGCATTAGTTCATGTTTTTCATATAGATAACATTGAGCTCATGCACGTGAAGTTACCCTGGAGTGAGCACTGATTGGATAAAATGCAAGTCTGTGAAAATAACTGCAATAAGGAAGCAGTCAGCAGAGGCTTAGATACAAGGTAATTGCAGAGGTAACAAGTATATTTCTATAACAGTGTAAAGCTGGGGAATGGGTAATAAAGGGATTATCTTTCTTTTTAAACAACAATAATTCTGGTGTTGACTGTCCCTTTAAAGGGACACTGAAGTCAAAATGAAACTTTCATGATTCAGATAGAGCAGCAACCTTAAACAACTTTCCGATTTACTTCCATTAACAAAATGAGCACTTTTTAGATTTACACTTTTTGAGTCTTCAGTTGATACTGAGCATGTGCAAGAATGCACAGAATATACGTAAATGCATTTGTGATTGGCTGGTGGTTGTCACATGATACAGGAGGAGTGGGAATAACTGAAATATGTCAGAAATAAACTACTGTACTACTCATTTGAAGTTTAGACTAAAAGTGCTATTACATTGTCTTCTTATTGTGCATTTGTTCTCAATATGCAAATCTTCTGTATTTACTGTTCCTTTAATAGGTTTGATCCATTACTACAGCGCTACATTTTTGACAGATGTCCTAATAAAAATATTGATATTCATTTTTAATTTGTTAACAGCAGCACGTTTTGCTGTAGTTACATTGTAAAGATAAATTTTAGTCTTCCTATGAACAATATCATCACCCAGTTCTTTAAAGGGACACTGAATCCAAAAATTTTGTTTTGTAATTCAGAAAGAGCATGCAATTTTAAGCAACTTTCTAATTTACTCCTATTATCAATTTTTCTTTGTTCTCTTGCTATCTTTATTTGAAAAAGAAGGCATCTATGCTTTTTTGGGTTCAGTACTCTGGACAGCAATTTTTTATTGGTGGATGAATTTATCCACCAATCAGCAAGGACAACCCAGGTTGTTCACCAAAATTGGGCCGGCATCTGAACTTACATTCTTGCATTTTAAATAAAGATACCAAGAGAATGAAGAAAATTTGATAATAGGAGTAAATTAGAAAGTTGCTTAAAATTTTATGCTCAATCTGAATCATAAAAGAAAAATTTTGGGTACAGTGTCCCTTTAAGCTTTTCCTCAAATGTGCTTTGAAATACACCCACAGAATGTCTCTGTGCTTGCAATGTTTATGTAATACCTAGAAACACAGAAACATAGATTTTGACTTCAGATAAGAACCAAAGGCCCAACAAGTCTGCCCAAAATTTCATAAAAGTATTAACTATCTAGTTTGTAGTATTACTTTATGCTTATCCCAGGCATGCATGAAGTCCCCCACAGGGTTTATCATTACCACCTCTAGAGGGAGTTTACTCCACGTATCAATCACCCTTTCTGCAAATTACTCATGAACCTACATCTGTTTCTATAGGTACTGTTTCTATATGTCTGCCTGTCTGCCTATCTATCTATCTATCTATCTATCTATCTATCTATCTATCTATCTATCTATCTATCGATCTATCTATTCACTACCCAAAATACTTACAATAAGGGTGAAATGGTTTGACTTTTTAGTTTTAACAACATTGGAGTGACTGTGTTAGATAAAATCACTTCCAACTCTGAAACAGGTACAATATAGAAATAGAGATGTCTATATTTTGCACAAATGATTTATCGACATGCTGTATCTTTTTAACCTTACCTTCCCAGTAGGACATTGGTTATGCCATTTTAATATGTTTGGACACACTGTCCATATATAATGTCTCTTACAAAAAAATAATAATTTTATATAATGAACAGTTACTATATTGTGCTATTCAGATACACAAACTAAATAAAACACGCTAATTAGCCTTATTTCTTGACAGATGTGGAACACTGCAATGTATTATGTACCCTTTTGGCAGTGAAGGGGTTTAATTAAGCTCCAATAATTTATGCTAATCATGAATGCAAGGAAACCGCTTCCGTATCTCTATATAATTAGGCAGGATTTTCCATTATTTAAAAGTTCAAGCCTCAAGGTGTTTGTGAGTTAATTAGCAAATTCTTTGTTTGGGATTATAACACAATTGGCATTCAGTATCTTTTTATCAACATAAAGTAATAGACATCATTAAGAATATAAATATGTACTTTATAAAATTCTGTAGCATCTGGTTACATCTGAGGAGACATATACGATTAATGGATGGTCACCACTGGGTAAAGGACCACTAAACAGGATAATCAAGAAACACATATACAAAGACAATGCAAAATAATTGAATTTGAAATGAGCAGTAGATTGGTTTCTGAAAAATTTCAAAGTTAGTTAAACTTTTCTTCCTACGGCATCATGTGACAACCATCAGCCAATCACAAAATGATTGCACATGCTCAGTAGTAGTGCCTCAGAAAGTGTGCATGTAAAATGATTTTGCCCATTTAGATAATGGATGTTAATTGCAAAATTGTTTCAAATTGTGTGCTCTATATCAATCATGAAAGTTTATTTTAACTTTAATTTTTATTTAAGTTCAGTAAAAAACATTTTGTTTTAATAGTCACTAGTATTCCAAATGCAACTTGCAACAGTCAAATGTTCTTAAAAATATGTCTATAATTTTTAATGATTCACTAGATATTAAAAAACCTTCTATTACACTATATTAGGCCAGATTACAAGTGGCGCGCAAGTTGAAAGTAAAAAGATAGCACGCGAGTGAAAGACCGTGGCACGCAAACTTCAGGACTTCGGATATCGCAACCATGCCAACTTCTCCCTGTAGATTTCTATGGGACCAACTGTGCTAAACCCAAAATGACTTAGGAATACTTTGAATTCCTATTTGCTTCACATAGAAGAAAATGTTTTTTCTATTTTTAAACATATTTTTATATTAGACATGTACATTCATATTCGTCCCAGTCTATATAATCGTCCGAATATTGTCTAAATCTGTAATTTGGCACAGAACCAAATGAAAGAACGGCAGTTTGCACCAGTGGCGTCATTAGGGTTGGTGTCACCCTGTTCGGTAAGTTATGGTGTCACCCCCCCCCCCCGCTTTAGAGACAGTGTCAGAAAGTCATGCGGTCAGGTGCCAGGCATCCCCCTCACAATTTCCTGATTCCCGTTTAGAGAGACAGCACAGCAGTGAGTGACTCCACTGCTCCAAACGTCACTGAGCAGTGAGCGCAGATAGGCAGGCAGGTTTAGGCTAGCAGCGCAACTTCGCAAACACCATTGGGCAGGGGAGGAGAAAAGTACTAACAAGCGAAAGCAGCCCGGAAAACTATTTGTGGAAATTGCAGCGCTGGCTCAAGGGGCAAAAAAATTAAGTGTGACTACAACTTCCCTAGTCCCACTAATGTTCACAAATGCTGGCCCTTCTAATAAAAAAAATATATGCATCTCTACATTGTATTTCTTTTAATTTAAAAAAAATAAAAAAAATAAAAATTCGGGTGGTGTCACCCCCCTGCTGACGCCACTGTCTTGCACAAATGAAAAGATTAACGACTGAACTTACAAAATTCATTAATAATTGTTAATTTATCATTCTTTTAATAATAAAAATTCATGCTTATCTATGCTATTAACCCTTAAACTACTAAAAACCCTATTGCAAAAGCCTGCAACACTATTTAACACCTAAACCTCCACAACCCTCATCGCAATAACCCCCTACACTACTTAACCCCTAAACTGCCACAGCCCACATCGCAAAAACCTGCAACACTACTTAACCCCTAAACCTGCACAGCCCACATACCAATAACACCCTACCATTTTAACCCCTAAACTGCCACAATCCCCATCACAATAAAAACCCCTACACTACTTAACCTCTAAACTGCCACAATCCTCATCACAATAAAACCCTACACTATATAACCCCTAAACTGCTACAACCCTCATCACAATAAAAAACCCTACACTACTTAACCCCTAAACTGCTACAACCCTCATCACAATAAAAAACCCTACACTAAATAACCCCTAAACTGCTACAACCTTCATTAACAATAAAAACTCCTACACTACTTAACCCCTAAACTGCTACAACCCTTATCACAAAAAAACGACACTACTTAACTCCTAAACTGCCACAATCGCTATCACAATAAAAACCCTTACACTACATAACCCCTAAACTGCCACAACCCTCATCACAATAAAAACCCCTACACTACTTAACCTCTAAACTGCCACAATCCATCACAATAAAAACCCTACACTACATAACCCCTAAACTGCCACAACCCTCATCACAATAAAAAACCCTACACTACTTAACCTCTAAACTGCTACAACCCTCATCACAATAAAAAAACCCTACACTAAATAACCCCTAAACTGCTACAACCTTCATTAACAATAAAAACCCCTACACTACTTAACCCCTAAACTGCTACAACCCTTATCACAAAAAACTTCACTACTTAACTCCTAAACTGCCACAATCGCTATCACAATAAAAACCCCTACACTACATAACCCCTAAACTGCCACAATCCTCATCACAATAAAACCCCTACACTACTTAACCCCTAAACTGCCACAACCCTCATCACAATAAAAAACCCTACACTACTTAACCCCTAAACTGCTACAACCGTCATCACAATAAAAAACCCTACACTAAATAACCCCTAAACTCCTACAACCTTCATTAACAATAAAACCCCCTACACTACTTAACCCCTAAACTGCTACAACCCTCATCACAATAAAACACCCTATACTAAATAACCCCTAAACTGCCACAACCCTCATCACAATAAAAAAACCTACACTACTTAACCCCTAAACTGCTACAACCCTCATCACAATAAAAAAAACCTACACTAAATAACCCCTAAACTGCTACAACCTTCATTAACAATAAAAACCCCATACACTACTTAACCCCTAAACTGCTACAACCCTTATCACAAAAAACTTCACTACTTAACTCCTAAACTGCCACAATCGCTATCACAATAAAAACCCCTACACTACATAACCCCTAAACTGCCACAACCCTCATCGCAATAAAAACCCCTACACTACTTAACCCCTAAACTGCCACAATCCTCATCACAATAAAACCCCTACACTACTTAACCCCTAAACTGCTACAACCCTCATCACAATAAAAAACCCTACACTACTTAACCCCTAAACTGCTACAACCGTCATCACAATAAAAAACCCTACACTAAATAACCCCTAAACTCCTACAACCTTCATTAACAATAAAACCCCCTACACTACTTAACCCCTAAACTGCTACAACCCTCATCACAATAAAACACCCTATACTACTTAACCCCTAAACTGCTACAACCCTCATCACAATAAAAACCCCTACACTAAGTAATCCCTAAACTGCTACAACCCTCATCACAATAAAAACCCCTACACTACTTAATCCCTAAACTGGTACAACCCTCATCACAATAAAAACCCCTACACTAATTAATCCCTAAACTGCTACAACCCTCATCACAATAAAAACCCCTACCCTACTTAATCCCTAAACTGCTACAACCCTCATCACAATAAAACATTCTGTTGGCTGCCCCCGGTGTAGGGGGATTAGATTAAGGGTTAATAATTTTAATATAGCTGGCGGCGGGGTAGGAGCTCACATTAGGGGGTAGGTAATGTAGGTGGTGGCGGTGTAAGGAGATCACATTAGGGGGTAGTTAATGTAGGTGGCGGCGGTGTAAGGAGATCACATTAGGGGGTAGGTAATGTAGGTGGCGGTGGAGTAAGGGGCTCACATTAGGGGGTAGTTAATATAGGTGGCGGCTGTGTAAGGGGCTCACATTAGGGGGTAGGTAATGTAGGTGGCAGCGGAGTAAGGGGCTCACATTAGGGGGTAGTTAATGTAGGTTGCGGCGGGGTCCGGGAGCGGTGGTTTAGGGGTTAAATTCTTTATTAGGGATTGCGGCGGGGGATTGCGGTTGACAGGTAGATAGACATTGCGCATGCGTTAGGTGTTAGGTTTTATTTTGAAGTTTGCGGTTGACAGGTAGATAGGCGTTAGGTGTTAGGTTTTATTTTGAAGGTAGTTTAGGGAGTTACGGGGCTCCAATACACAGCGTAAGGCTTACTACGCCTGCAATTTGTGGTGAGGTGAAAATGGAGTAAGATTTCTCCATTTTCGCCACGTAAGTCCTTACGCTGTATATTGGATACCAAACTGCGCTGGTCTGGTATACCTGTCTATGGGCCAAAAAACTACGGCCGAAGGCAGAAATATACGAGCGTAACTTATATGTTAAGATAAAAACAAAAACAGAGGCGCCACATGTGTAGGTCAATATAAACAAGGAAAACCAAATAATATTTTTTTTTCCAAATATTCAGGAAAGTTTTTCTGTTGTACAGCAGTCTGGTGTGGTTGTGATAGTCTCCATTTCAGTAACCTTAGGGCAGTCCAGCCCTCCCTCTTGCTCCACTGCAGCTCCAGCTGAAGGAAAATTTATACCAGGAACACCGGCTAGAGGACTCACAAGCAGAGAATTCTAGTGCTGACTGTCTCCGTTGTGGACCTGTTATACAGCTAGCTGGTTTGCTGTAAAAACACCAGCCTGTCCCCGCTGGCACACCAGAGTGCCGCTCCTTTTGTGAGTACCCTTAATCTGCTGCTGTTTGGTTTTCCTTGTTTATATTGACCTACACATGTGGCGCCTCTGTTTTTGTTTTTATCTTACCACTACAGAAGTACATCATCCTTTGGGGTGACGACAGAGAGCAGCCTATCAAGTTTTGGGACGTGGAAGACACACATTGGACTATTTCTGGCTAGCCCATTACTTTTTATAGGTCTTTAACATACCTATTGGTGTTTTTTTTATTGTTTTTTATCTACTGTATATATAGGGAACTGTACTAACCCCCTTTTTTTTTATATATATATATATATACATATTTATAAATCCACATACATTGTGCTCACTAGCGCCTCCCATCGAAGCACAGTGTCCTGCACTCACTGTTTCTTCTTTATATTTAACTTATATGTTATGCCGTATATGTGATACCAAACCAGCGCAAAATTTGGCATCGCCAGCTTTTGCGGGAGACGCTGCATATCGGATCGAGGCCTTGATTGGGTAAATTTGACTTTACTGTCCCTTTAAGTCATAGCAATGAGTTTCCTGGCTAGTCACAAGCCAGGAGTTTTATACCTTAGGTGCCTATTTCTCCTCTGCTGACCTCTTCATAGAGTTCCCTATTGCTCCCTGATGAGCCTATTACATTTTTTTTTAAATACTTTTTATTAAGGTTCAACACATAGTACATAAAAAATATATTACAATGTGAAGCACTGGAGCAAAAATAACATTTGTATACAGTACAAAACATTGGGCCCCATATCCCACTACAAATAATAGCAAAAACCACATTGTTATTATTCACATCTAACAATACAGTATAATGTATTATGCCTTCCAGCTGATAATGAGGGCCTCTTTTAGACCCCTGCTACATTTAAACCTTATGGAAGGTAAATTATAAATAAGGGACCACTTTTGGATCCCATATAAGAGGTAGAACCTTGTTTTTCTTCATTTTTTCTAATACACAAAGAACTTGATAGGCCGCTCACAGACCTTATATTGAACAAAATAACAGCTGCAGCTAATAAGCCGACATGTGGGCATCAAATTATGATTTCTAAATAGTTAAGACACAGTTGTGGGTTTGGAACACAGAAATTTGCAGTCGGTATATGCCACACAATTATAGCAAAATGCAGCTTTCAAATACAAACACGCTATGAACACTTGCCTTAGGGCTGCAGAGGGATAATCTTATTAAAGCTCACACAGTAAGCTACAATATATTTGAGTTAAACTATAACACACCTTACATAACTGGGAGAGGAAGCTGTACTATGCTTATGATTACATAATCCCTAGACACAATACGTGTATATCAGGAAATAGCTACCCTTAATGCATAGTGTCATATATGGCAGGGTCCATTTAACTGTGAGGAAAAAATAACAGAGGGTAGGATATGTTATAACCGTAAACTATCGTGCAGGGAGCCCTATCAGCTGTAGCCTCTAATGGGCAACTCATTAAGACTAACATAATAAACTACAAAGTGTTAGAGGCAAGCTACAGCACATATCATATAGCTTTTTATATATTCTATGAGAACCTGATAGGCCACATCTAAGCCATAAACTGATATCTACAAATGTGCACATATGGTCAATAGACTATCAAAGTAAATATACAGTAAAACATGTCTTGCGAGCCTATAATAAGTAGAATAAGTAGTATATACGCAAGGGTGAAATGTAGAGGTATCGGAGGGTATCTTGAATGCATAGCAGAACGTAAGAGCATAGGTAGAACTTCTAAATACCCTGTGATCTATTAATAGATATAAAATAATACTAGCATAAAGATACATATTGTCCCCTCCCTTAACATAAAGGACCATAGTGGTCTGGAACCCACCACATTAATACATTTCTCTAAGCTTGATATATTGGAGGGAACGAGCCAGATATAAATGCAACAATAGATTAGTCCCAGAAATTCACATCAAGCTAGGTAATAAAGTCTATGAACAAGTAAATAAGGAGCGTATTATACATTTTATATTATCGGCCTCACACCTCTGGTCCATAAAACAAGCATCCTACAGGATTTAATAGATTATATAGTGTTGAGGCAGTCCCCCATACATATATATCTAAGTACATCCAGTCTGGTGAAAGGAAAGTAGCTGTATGGAGCACATCAGACCACAAAGTCTTCATTAGTCCCAGTAAAAGAGTCACAGTGACTACAAAGATGTAGCTCTTGTTTAGGTCCAGACAAGGTGCCTAAAGTTTACCAACTGTCCCTCTATGCTGGCAGGGGCTATGCACAGTTACCCAATGCCGGTCCTGGAGGCACAGCTCACAGACACATCTTGACTGCGTGTGGTTATCCAGGAGACGATTCCTTCAAGCGATAACGGGACAACGGGCAATAAGTACAGATTCCAACCATCTTCTTTCTGCAATAAAAGTCCTGTGTCAGGCAAATAGAAGTGTCCCAATGCCAGTAGCTCAGGTGTAGCATGCAGACCTTCCCCTATCATCAGCTCAGCTCGTACCTCACCTCGATCCCACCCCAGAAAGCCGACCGCATCTCCCCAGGTAGGAACCAAAGCAAGTAAGGGGCTCTCAGAAGACCCCGGCTGCACACAGACATGAATAGCCATAGCAATATGCAAGTTAATGTCATTGAGCGCTTTGCCACATAACTCAGAGTACACCGTGTTCTCCTCTCTCCCACTTCCGGATTAAGCCATCTTGGTATGAGTAAATGTCATGCGGGAAAGAAGGCGGTCGAATCTTGCATACATTGTACGGTCAAAATCAGTCATCCAACCATGTATAGCCTCAAGCAGTTCCTCCATGTTCAATCTTGTAGGCAATGTAAAAGGAGCAATGTAAAAGGAGATTTTGAAAATATCTCCACATACCCGGTTCCCCGGGGGGGGGGGGGGGTGCTGAGAAATTCCCTCCGAGAATAAACTGCAGCAATCCGGTCTGAGAGACCCTGAGGTTGCACAATAGAAGTATAGTATTGCCTTAGCCAGCAAACTGTTCCCTTTCAGTTGATTCAAGGTTTTATGCTGGATGGCATCTGCCAGAGCTCCCAGTTTTGCGGCCATCTTCAGCCTAAGCCCGGACACGCCCCCAGCCTATTACATTTTAACTCTATACATTATCCCTAAGGGAATTCATCCCATTGTTTTGTTTTTAAACTAGACCTCTATGCTGGCATTACACAGCTATATGTCACTATATAATATAACAATTAAATGCATTTTATTATTGCACTATTGCTTGAACAGTTCTGAGTGCTTAACCTTCACACATAGTTAAAGGGACCCTAAAGTAAAAATGAAGCTTTCATGATTCAGATACCAGCATGCAGTTTTAATAGACTTTGTAATTTACTTCCATTATTAAATTGTGCACAATCCTTTTATATGCACCAGTTCGTACTGAGCATGTGCAAGAGTTAAAAGTGTATATGTATATTAGTCAATGATTGGCTGATGACTGTCACATGATACAGGGGGGGGGGGGGGCAGAAAATGTAAGTACATTTTGAAATTTGTCAGAAAAAATCTATTGCTCATTTAAAGGACCAGTCATTACAGTAGATATGCATAATCAACAAATGCATGATAAGAAGACAATGCAATAGCACTTAGTCAAATGAGTAGAAGATTTTTTTTAAATAAATTGCAAAGTTCTGTCTATTTCCACTCCCCCTGTATCATGTGACAGCCATCAGCCAATCACAAATGCATATACGTATATGCTGTGAACTCTTGCACATGCTCAGTAGGAGCTGGTGACTAAAAAAGTGTAAATATTAAAAGACTATGCACATTTTGTTAATGGAAATAAATTGGAAAGTTGTTTAAAATTGCATGCTGTATCTGAATCATGAAGTTTAATTTTGACTTGAGTGTCCCTTTAAGTACTTTTGCATTGACTTTTTATTATGAACTTGTTGAATATGTAATTCTACTTTGTCTTATGATCCTTTAATGTCAGCTATGCACATATGCTTCCCCTGATTGGCTTAGCAGCTATCTGAAGCTGACTAACCATGTGTCTAACAATAATTTTCTTTCAATTTTTTTCTTTAAACAACGTTCTAATTGACTTCTATTATCAATTCTTTGTTATCATGGTATCCTTTGTTGAAAAGCAAGGATTTTTGGTAAGGAGCCAAACCAATTCTGGAGCAGTATATGGCAGCAGTTTTGCAGGAATGTTATCAATTTGCAAGAACACTACATGGCAGCACTATTTCCTGCCATGTTGTGCTTCAGATGCCTACCTAGGTATCTCTTCAACACTGAATATCATGGGAACAAAATAAATTTCATAATAGAAGTAAATTGGAAACTTTTTAAAAATGATATGCTCTGCCTGAATCACAAAAGAACATATACAATACTAAAATGCAGACATTAATTTAATTATTGCTCATTGCGCCTCTTTAAATAATGCTGGTAAAGGTGTTGGCCTTAGAGTGTTAAATGATATAGTGTTATTATCCAAATTATGATCTTTATCCATAAAAAAAAGTATTAAGGGGGTGAACCAGAAGAAATTTACCAAGGGGTGTGAGATAAAATGGCAACTATGGGCAAAAATAGAGAAGTAGAGGAGAAAACAAGAGAGAATCATGGATGTTGAGACTAAGAAAAATAAAAGATGACACCAAAAAAAAACAATTAGATACAGGAGATATGGATAATCTGTCAAATATATTACAATGAAATGTCTTTAGGATTACAAAAACCAATGTGAGACTAACCAATAAGAGCACAAGAGAAATAAAAGTATATGCTTTAAATACAGCAGCAACCAATGGTAACCAGCCCTGGCAGTCTGCAAAAGATATAACATATAAACATACAGCCAGCAGCAACAAATCAGAATTAGCCCGGGCAGTCTGCAAAATACATAACATGTGACCATACAACCAGCAGCAAGCAATCAGAACCAGCCCTGGCTGTCTGCAAAAGACATAACATGTGACCATACAGCCAGCAGCAACCAATCAGAACTAGCCCTGGCAGTCTACAAAAGACATAACATGTGACCATACAGCTAGCAGCAACCAATCAAAACTAGCCCTGGCAGTCTGCAAAAGACATAACGTGACCATACAGCCAGCAGCAGCAACCAATCAGAACTAGCCCTGGCAGTCTGCAAAAGACATAACATGTGACCATACAGCCAGCAGCAACCAATCAGAACCAGCCCTGACAGTCTGCAATAGACATAACATATAAACATACAGTCAGCAGCAACCAATCAGAACCAGCCCTGGCAGTCTGCAAAAGACATCTATACTATAATCGCATTTGTAACGCGTCCATCGCCGTCGGCAGTTGCACATGCATACTCAATGGAATGTTGGCAGCGCGAGGCAGCCAACAGAATGTTGGCTGCGTGCACAGCCAAAATAATTCACCTGGATGCAGCCTGCACAAGGTATAACAAAAAAAACCTAACCTCCCACACAAAGTATTAACACCTAAACCACAAACCCACGCATCGCAAAATAATAAAGTAATTAACCCCTAATCCGCAAATAACCTAACATATTAATCCCATATTACTCTATTAACCCCTAAACCGCAAAACCCCCACATCGCAATAAACCTAATTACTCTATTAACCCCTAAACCGCAAAACCCCCACATCGCAATAAACCTAATTATCCTATTAACCCCTTAAACCTCCAAAACCCACAACGCAAATAACTAATTAAATTACTAAACTTCTTAACCTAACACCCCCTAAATTAAAACCAATTACCTAAATTAAAAATACAAAATTACAATTAAAATAATAAACCTAACATTACTTTAAAAAAAAAAAAAAAAACTAAGTTTAAATTAAACTAAAATTACAAAAAATAAAAGTCTAACATTACAGAAAATAATAAACAAATGATCAAAAATAAAAAAATTAAACCTAATCCCTTTAAAAATAAAAAAAGCACCCCACCAAATAAAAACACCCCCTAATCTAATGCTAAATTACCAATAGCCCTTAAAAGGGCTTTTTGCAGGGCATTGCCCTAAGTTAAACAGCTCTTTTACAGTTAACAAAAAATTATAAGTCCCCCCTAACAGTAAAACCCACCACCTACCAAACCCCCCAAAATAAATAAACCTAACACTAAAAAACCTAAACTACCCATTGCCCTGAAAAGGGCATTTGTATGGGCATTGCCCTTAAAAGGGCATTTTGCTCTTTTGCTGCCCTTAAAAGGGCATTTAGCTCTTTTAAGAATTGCCCATCCCTAATCTAAATAAAACAAACAGCCCCACAAAATTAAAAATAACCCCTAAGTCTAACCCCCAGGTAGGTACTCACGGTTTCTGAAGTCCGGCGGAGAAAGTCCTGTTCCAGGCGGTGAAGTCTTCCAAGCGGCGACCTCTTCTTTCTTCTTCCAGGAACAACCCGGCATGGAGCGCAGGGCGGAGCTGAAGACCGGCAACCGTGGAGCTATGGAGCATGGAGGATCCTCTTCGTACGATCTCCGCCATGCACTAAATAGTGAATTCAAGGTACGTGATTAAAGATGGCGTCCCTTGAATTCCTATTTTATCAAAAATAAAAAAATTAAACCTAATCCCATTGAAAATAAAAAAGCCCCCCCCAAATAAAAACACCCCCTAATCTAATGTTAAACTACCAATAGCCCTTAAAAGGGCTTTTTTCAGGGCATTGCCCCAAGTTAAACAGCTTTTTTACAGTTAACAAAAAATTATAAGTCCCCACTAACAGTAAAACCCACTACCTACCAAACCCCCCAAAATAAATAAACCTAACACTAAAAAACCTAAACCACCCATTGCCCTGAAAAGGGCATTTGTATGGGCATTGCCCTTAAAAGTGCATTTTGCTCTTTTGCTGCCCTTAAAAGGGCATTTAGCTCTTTTAAGAATTGCCCATCCCTAATCTAAATAAAACAAACCCCCCCAAAAAATTAAAAAAAAACCCTAAGTCTAACCCCCAGGTTGGTACTCACGGTTCCTGAAGTCCGACGGAGAAAGTCCTGGTCCAGGCGGTGAAGTCTTCCAAGCGGCTACCTCTTCTTTCTTCTTCCAGGAACAACCCGGCATGGAGCACAGGGTGGAGCTGAAGACCGGCAACCACGGAGCTATGGAGCATGGAGGATCCTCTTCGTACGATCTCCACCGTGCACTAAATAGTGAATTCAAGGTACGCGATTAAAGATGGCGTCCCTTGAATTCCTATTGGCTGATTTGATTCTTCAAATTCAAATCAGTCAATTGGATTAGAGCTGCTGAAATGCTATTGGCTAATCCTATTGGCTAATTTCAGTGTACGGCGGCGATCGGAAGGAGATGATCCTCCACGCTCCATGGCACTGCGGTTGCCGGTCTTCAGTCCCGCCATCACCGGTCTTCAGTTCTGCGGTCGCCGGTCTTCAGTTCCGCTGTTCTGGATGAAGAAAGAAGAGGTCCCCGCTTGGAAGAAGATGTCGGCCGCTTGGAAGAAGACTTCAACTCCTAGAAGAGGACGTTCTCTACCAGACTTCAGCAACCGTGAGTACCAACATAGGGGTTAGACTTGGGGGTTTTTGGTTTGTTTTTTTTTTAGATTAGGGATGGGCAGCAAAAGAGCTGAATGCCCCTTTCAGGGCAATGGATAGTTTAGGTTTTTTAGCGTTTTTTTTTTTTTTTTTATGTAAAAGAGCTGATTTCTTTAGGACAATGCCCTACAAAAAGCCCTTTGATAATTTAGTTTTTTATTTTCTGTAATATTAGCTTCATTTAAATTTAGGTTTACTTTTTTAATTTTTGGGGGTTAGATTTAGGGGTTTTTTTTTTTTAGATTAGGGTTATGGCCAATTCTTAAAAGAGCTAAATGCCCTTTTAATGGCAGCAAAAGAGCAAAATGCCCTTTTAAGGGCAATGCCCATACACATGCCCTTTTCAGGGCAATGGGTAGTTTAGGTTTTTAGTGTTAGGTTTATTTATTTTGGGGGGTTTGGTGGGTGGTGGGTTTTACTGCTAGGGGGGACTTATAATTTTTTGTAACTGCAAAAGAGCTGTTTAACTTAGGACAATGCCCTACAAAAAAAGCCCTTTTAAGGGCTATTGGTAGTTTAGCATTAGATTAGGTGTTGTTTTTATTTTGGGGGGCTTTTTTATTTTCATAGGGATTATGTTGAATTTTTTTATTTTGTAAAACTGTGTTTATTTTTTCTGTAGTTCTATTTTTTTATTTTTTTATTTACAACACATAGACTGCCCCCTTTGCAGGCTTACCAACTAGTAACATATAAATATACACTCAGCATCAACCAATGGTAACGAGTCCGGGCAAACTGCAATAGGCATAACATGTGAACATACAGCCAGCAACAACCAATCAGAACCAACCCTAACAGTCTGCAATAGACATAACATATAAACATACAGCCAGCAACAACCAATCAGAACCAACCCTAACAGTCTGCAATAGACATAACATATAAACATACAGCCAGCAACAACCAATCAGAACCAACCCTAACAGTCTGCAATAGACATAACATGTGAACATACACCCAGCATCAACCAATGGTAACCAGTCCGGGCAAACTGCAATAGGCATAACATGTGAACATACAGCCAGCAACAACCAATCAGAACCAACCCTAACAGTCTGCAATAGACATAACATATAAACATACAGCCAGCAACAACCAATCAGAACCAACCCTAACAGTCTGCAATAGACATAACATATAAACATACAGCCAGCAACAACCAATCAGAACCAACCCTAACAGTCTGCAATAGACATACCATGTGAACATACAGCCAGCAACAACCAATCAGAACCAACCCTAACAGTCTGCAATAGACATAACATGTGAACATACAGCCAGCAATAACCAATCAGAACCAACCCTAACAGTCTGCAATAGGCATAACATATAAACATACAGCCAGCAACAACCAATCAGAACCAACCCTAATAGTCTGCAATAGACATAACATATAAACATACAGCCAGCAACAACCAATCAGAACCAACCCTAACAGTCTGCAATAGACATAACATATAAACATACAGCCAGCAACAACCAATCAGAACCAACCCTAACAGTCTGCAATAGACATAACATGTGAACATACAGCCAGCAACAACCAATCAGAACCAACCCTAACAGTCTGCAATAGACATAACATATAAACATACAGCCAGCAACAACCAATCAGAATCAACCCTAACAGTCTGCAATAGACATAACATATAAACATACAGCCAGCAACAACCAATCAGAACCAACCCTAACAGTCTGCAATAGACATAACATCTAAACATACAACCAGCAACAACCAATCAGAACCAACCCTAACAGTCTGCAATAGACATAACATATAAACATACAGCCAGCAACAACCAATCAGAACCAACCCTAACAGTCTGCAATAGACATAACGTATAAACATACAGCCAACAACAACCAATCAGAACCAACCCTAACAGTCTGCAATAGACATAACATATAAACATACAGCTAGTAGCAACCAATCAGAACCAACCCTAACAGTCTGCAATAGACATAACATATAAACATACAGCCAGTAGCAACCAATCAGAACCAAACCTAACAGTCTGCAATAGACATAACATATAAACATAAAGCCAGAAGCAACCAATCAGAACCAATCCTGACAGTCTGCAATAGACATAACATATACACATGCAGCCAGCAGCAACCAATCAGAACCAACCCTGACAGTCTGCAATAGACATAACATATAAACATACAGCCAGCAGCAACCAATCAGAACCAGCCCTTGCAGTCTGCAAAAGACGTAACATGTGAACATACAGCCAGCAGCAACAAATCAGAACCAGCCCTGACAGTCTGCAATAGACATAATATATAAACATACAGCCAGCAGCAACCAATCAGAACCAGCCCTGACAGTCTGCAATAGACATAACATATAAACATACAGCCAGCAGCAACCAATGGTAACCAGTCCTGGCAAACTGCAATAGACATAAAATCTGAACATACAGCCAGCAGCAACCAATCAGAACCAGCCCTGACAGTCTGCAATATACATAACATATAAACATACAGCCAGCAGCAACCAATCAGAACCAGCCCTGACAGTCTGCAATAGACATAACATATAAACATACAGGCCTAGATTTAGAGTTCGGCGGTAGCCGTCAAAACCAGCGTTAGAGGCTCCTAACGCTGGTTTTGGGCGCCCGCTGGTATTTGGAGTCAGTGATTAAAGGGTCTAACGCTCACTTTTCAGCCGCGACTTTTCCATACCGCAGATCCCCCTACGCCATTTGCGTAGCCTATCTTTTCAATGGGATCTTTCTAACGCTGGTATTTAGAGTCGTTTCTGCAGTGAGCGTTAGAGCTCTAACGACAAGATTCCAGCCGCCTGAAAATAGCAGGAGTTAAGAGCTTTCTGGCTAACGCCGGTTTATAAAGCTCTTAACTACTGTACCCTAAAGTACACTAACACCCATAAACTACCTATGTACCCCTAAACCGAGGTCCCCCCACATCGCCGCCACTCGATTAAAATTTTTAACCCCTAATCTGCCGACCGCCACCTACGTTATACTTATGTACCCCTAATCTGCTGCCCCTAACACCGCCGACCCCTGTATTATATCTATTAACCCCTAACTTGCCCCCCACAACGTCGCCGCAAGCTACTTAAAATAATTAACCCCTAATCTTCCGACCGCAAATCGCCGCCACCTACGTTATCCCTATGTACCCCTAATCTTCTGCCCCTAACATCGCCGACCCCTATGTTATATTTATTAACCCCTAATCTGCCCCCCACAACGTCGCCGACACCTACCTACACTTATTAACCCCTAATCTGCCGAGCGGACCTGAGCGCTACTATAATAAAGTTATTAACCCCTAATCCGCCTCACTAACCCTATCATAAATAGTATTAACCCCTAATCTGCCCTCCCTAACATCGCCGACACCTACCTTCAATTATTAACCCCTAATCTGCCGACCGGAGCTCACCGCTATTCTAATAAATGTATTAACCCCTAAAGCTAAGTCTAACCCTAACACTAACACCCCCCTAAGTTAAATATAATATTTATCTAACGAAATAAATTAACTCTTATTAAATAAATAATTCCTATTTAAAGCTAAATACTTACCTGTAAAATACATCCTAATATAGCTACAATATAAATTATAATTATATTATAGCTATTTTAGGATTAATATTTATTTTACAGGCAACTTTGTAATTATTTTAACCAGGTACAATAGCTATTAAATAGTTAAGAACTATTTAATAGTTACCTAGTTAAAATAATTACAAATTTACCTGTAAAATAAATCCTAACCTAAGATATAATTAAACCTAACACTACCCTATCAATAAAATAATTAAATAAACTACCTACAATTACCTACAATTAACCTAACACTACACTATCAATAAATTAATTAAACACAATTGCTACAAATAAATAACATTAAATAAACTATCTAAAGTACAAAAAATAAAAAAGAACTAAGTTACAGAAAATAATAAAATATTTACAAACATAAGAAAAATATTACAACAATTTTAAACTAATTACACCTACTCTAAGCCCCCTAATAAAATAACAAAGCCCCCCAAAATAAAAAATTCCCTACCCTATTCTAAAATACAAATATTACAAGCTCTTTTACCTTACCAGCCCTGAACAGGGCCCTTTGCGGGGCATGCCCCAAGAATTTCAGCTCTTTTGCCTGTAAAAAAAAACATACTATACCCCCCCCCCAACATTACAACCCACCACCCACATACCCCTAATCTAACCCAAACCCCCCTTAAATAAACCTAACACTACCCCCCTGATGATCTTCCTACCTTGTCTTCACCATGCCAGGTTCACCGATCCGTCCTGGCTCCAAGATCTTCATCCAAGCCAAGCGGGGGCTAGACATCCACTGAAGAAGTCCAGAAGAGGGTCCAAAGTCTTCCTCCTATCCGGCAAGAAGAGGACATCCGGACCGGCAAACATCTTCTCCAAGCGGCATCTTCTATCTTCTTCCATCCGATGACGACCGGCTCCATCTTGAAGACCTCCAGCGCGGATCCATCCTCTTCTTCCGACGACTAGACGACGAATGACGGTTCCTTTAAGGGACGTCATCCAAGATGGCGTCCCTCGAATTCCGATTGGCTGATAGGATTCTATCAGCCAATCGGAATTAAGGTAGGAATTTTCTGATTGGCTGATGGAATCAGCCAATCAGAATCAAGTTCAATCCGATTGGCTGATCCAATCAGCCAATCAGATTGAGCTCGCATTCTATTGGCTGTTCCGATCAGCCAATAGAATGCGAGCTCAATCTGATTGGCTGATTGGATCAGCCAATCGGATTGAACTTGATTCTGATTGGCTGATTCCATCAGCCAATCAGAAAATTCCTACCTTAATTCCGATTGGCTGATAGAATCCTATCAGCCAATCGGAATTCGAGGGACGCCATCTTGGATGACGTCCCTTAAAGGAACCGTCATTCGTCGTCTAGTCGTCGGAAGAAGAGGATGGATCCGCGCTGGAGGTCTTCAAGATGGAGCCGGTCGTCATCGGATGGAAGAAGATAGAAGATGCCGCTTGGAGAAGATGTTTGCCGGTCCGGATGTCCTCTTCTTGCCGGATAGGAGGAAGACTTTGGACCCTCTTCTGGACTTCTTCAGTGGATGTCTAGCCCCCGCTTGGCTTGGATGAAGATCTTGGAGCCAGGACGGATCGGTGAACCTGGCATGGTGAAGACAAGGTAGGAAGATCATCAGGGGGGTAGTGTTAGGTTTATTTAAGGGGGGTTTGGGTTAGATTAGGGGTATGTGGGTGGTGGGTTGTAATGTTGGGGGGGGGGTATAGTATGTTTTTTTTTACAGGCAAAAGAGCTGAAATTCTTGGGGCATGCCCCGCAAAGGGCCCTGTTCAGGGCTGGTAAGGTAAAAGAGCTTGTAATATTTGTATTTTAGAATAGGGTAGGGAATTTTTTATTTTGGGGGGCTTTGTTATTTTATTAGGGGGCTTAGAGTAGGTGTAATTAGTTTAAAATTGTTGTAATATTTTTCTTATGTTTGTAAATATTTTATTATTTTCTGTAACTTAGTTCTTTTTTATTTTTTGTACTTTAGATAGTTTATTTAATGTTATTTATTTGTAGCAATTGTGTTTAATTAATTTATTGATAGTGTAGTGTTAGGTTAATTGTAGGTAATTGTAGGTAGTTTATTTAATTATTTTATTGATAGGGTAGTGTTAGGTTTAATTATATCTTAGGTTAGGATTTATTTTACAGGTAAATTTGTAATTATTTTAACTAGGTAACTATTAAATAGTTCTTAACTATTTAATAGCTATTGTACCTGGTTAAAATAATTACAAAGTTGCCTGTAAAATAAATATTAATCCTAAAATAGCTATAATATAATTATAATTTATATTGTAGCTATATTAGGATGTATTTTACAGGTAAGTATTTAGCTTTAAATAGGAATTATTTATTTAATAAGAGTTAATTTATTTCGTTAGATAAATATTATATTTAACTTAGGGGGGTGTTAGTGTTAGGGTTAGACTTAGCTTTAGGGGTTAATACATTTATTAGAATAGCGGTGAGCTCCGGTCGGCAGATTAGGGGTTAATAATTGAAGGTAGGTGTCGGCGATGTTAGGGAGGGCAGATTAGGGGTTAATACTATTTATGATAGGGTTAGTGAGGCGGATTAGGGGTTAATAACTTTATTATAGTAGCGCTCAGGTCCGCTCGGCAGATTAGGGGTTAATAAGTGTAGGTAGGTGTCGGCGACGTTGTGGGGGGCAGATTAGGGGTTAATAAATATAACATAGGGGTCGGCGATGTTAGGGCAGCAGATTAGGGGTACATAGGGATAACGTAGGTGGCGGCGGTTTACGGAGCGGCAGATTAGGGGTTAAAAGTGTAATGCAGGGGTCAGCGATAGCGGGGGCGGCAGATTAGGGGTTAATAAGTGTAAGGTTAGGGGTGTTTAGACTCGGGGTACATGTTAGGGTGTTAGGTGCAGACTTAGGAGGTGTTTCCCCATAGGAAACAATGGGGCTGCGTTAGGAGCTGAACGCTGCTTTTTTGCAGGTGTTAGGTTTTTTTTCAGCTCAAACAGCCCCATTGTTTCCTATGGGAGAATCGTGCACGAGCACGTTTTTGATGCCGGCCGCGTCCGTAAGCAACTCTGGTATCGAGAGTTGCATTTGCGGTAAAAATGCTCTACGCTCCTTTTTTGGAGCCTAACGCAGCATTTGTTTGAACTCTCGATACCAGAGTTAAATTTATGGTGCGGCCAGAAAAAAACCCGCGGAGCGTTAACAGCCCTTTTACCGCCGAACTCTAAATCTAGCCGACAGCCAGCAGCAACCAATCAGAACCAACCCTAACAGTCTGCAATAGACATAACATGTGACCATACAGCCAGCAGCAACCAATCAGAACCAACCCTAACAGTCTGCAATAGACATAACATATAAACATACAGCCAGCAGCAACCAATGGTAACCAACTCTGACAGCCAACTCATAGAACAACTTTATTACCTTTTACTGCGTAGCAAAAACTGACTCAGCCAATCCCATCATGTGTATAATAAACTTAATTCTGTTTTTTTAATTATAGATTTGTGCTAGTAAATACAATATTGTTTTAGTCTGAAACATGTGATTTTTAGATTAACGATGAATTGTGTTTCTAAATTGATAGTGTGATCTTTGTAATTCCTTTAAAAATTAAATACATTTAAAGTATAAGTCCAACAGAATTGTTTTTATCTTTAGAAGAAAACTCCATGACTTGTTCCATCTAATGAATTCATTGAATCTTTCATTTTCATCTTTAACGCTGTTTTACAGCTCATTTCATGCTGCGGCAGTGCAGGTAGAAACTGTTACTTTACCATCTGTTATAGACCACCGCTGTGACCAGACATTTATAAATGTCAAATTTAGTATTTTAAAGTACTTGTATCTCCACTAATTTGTAAAAATTATGTGTACCATTATGTCCTACTCTTATGTTAGAAATAATCTTTTTAAGACAAATGACCTCAATCTGCTGGGATTAAAAAATACAGCATAGTCAATTTTTATTTCACAGAAAAAAATGGTAAATTGTTCTTTTTACAGACTTTTCAGTATTCAATTAGATTTGCAATTTGTACTTTTATTTAGATTTCAATAGTTAGCATTTGATTTGTGTTAAGTGAAAAAAGTTTCCAAAAAAGATATTTCTTTCATGTAATTAACAAGAGTCCATGAGCTAGTGACGTATGGGATATACATTCCTACCAGGAGGGGCAAAGTTTCCCAAACCTTAAAATGCCTATAAATACACCCCTCACCACACCCACAAATCAGTTTTTACAAACTTTGCCTCCAAGGGAGGTGGTGAAGTAAGTTTGTGCTAGATTCTACGTTGATATGCGCTCCGCAGCAAGTTGGAGCCCGGTTTTCCTCTCAGCGTGCAGTGAATGTCAGAGGGATGTGAAGAGAGTATTGCCTATTGAATGCAGTGATCTCCTTCTACGGGGTCTATTTCATAGGTTCTCTGTTATCGGTCGTAGAGATTCATCTCTTACCTCCCTTTTCAGATCGACGATATACTCTTATATTTACCATTACCTCTACTGATTCTCGTTTCAGTACTGGTTTGGCTTTCTACAAACATGTAGATGAGTGTCCTGGGGTAAGTAAGTCTTATTTTCTGTGACACTCTAAGCTATGGTTGGGCACTTTATTTATAAAGTTCTAAATATATGTATTCAAACATTTATTTGCCTTGACTCAGAATGTTCAACTTTCCTTATTTTCAGACAGTCAGTTTCATATTTGGGATTATGCATTGAATTATCATATTTTTCTTACCTCAAAAATTTGACTTTTTTCCCTGTGGGCTGTTAGGCTCGCGGGGGCTGAAAATGCTTCATTTTATTGCGTCATTCTTGGCGCGGACTTTTTTGGCGCAAAAATTCTTTTCCGTTTCCGGCGTCATACGTGTCGCCGGAAGTTACGTCATTTTTTGACGTTATTTTGCGCCAAAAATGTCGGCGTTCCGGATGTGGCGTCATTTTTGGCGCCAAAAGCATTTAGGCGCCAAATAATGTGGGCGTCTTATTTGGCGCTAAAAAATATGGGCGTCGCTTTTGTCTCCACATTATTTCAGTCTCATTTTTCATTGCTTCTGGTTGCTAGAAGCTTGATATTTGGCATTCTTTCCCATTCCTGAAACTGTCTTATAAGGAATTTGATCTATTTTGCTTTATATGTTGTTTTTTCTCTTACATATTGCAAGATGTCTCACGTTGCATCTGAGCCAGAAGATACTACAGGAAAATCACTGCCTGCTGGATCTACCAAAGCTAAGTGTATCTGCTGTAAATTTTTGGTAGCTATTCCTCCAGCTGTTGTTTGTAATAATTGTAATGACAAACTTGTTAAAGCAGATAATATTTCCTTTAGTAATGTACCATTGCCTGTTGCAGTTCCCTCAACATCTAAGGTGCAGAATGTTCCTGATAACATAAGAGATTTTGTTTCTGAATCCATAAAGAAGGCTTTGTCTGTTATTTCTCCTTCTAGTAAACGTAAAAAGTCTTTTAAATCTTCTCTCTCTACAGATGAATTTTTAAATGAACACCATCATTCTGATTCTTTGGACTCTTCTGGTTCAGAGGATTCTATCTCAGAGATTGATGCTGATAAATCTTCATATTTATTTAAGATGGAATTTATTCGCTCTTTACTTAAAGAAGTACTAATTGCTTTAGAAATAGAGGATTCTAGTCCTCTTGATACTAATTCTATACGTTTGGATAAGGTTTTTAAAGCTCCTGCGGTTATTCCAGAAGTTTTTCCTGTTCCTAATGCTATTTCTGCAGTGATTTCCAAAGAATGGGATAAATTGGGTAATTCATTTACTCCTTCTAAAACGTTTTAAGCAATTATATCCTGTTCCGCCTGACAGGTTAGAATTTTGGGACAAAATCCCTAAAGTTGATGGGGCTATTTCTACCCTTGCTAAACGTACTACCATTCCTACGTCAGATGGTACCTCGTTTAAGGATCCTTTAGATAGAAAAATTGAATCCTTTCTAAGAAAAGCTTATCTGTGTTCAGGTAATCTTCTTAGACCTGCTATATCATTGGCTGATGTTGCTGCAGCTTCAACTTTTTGGTTGGAAACCCTAGCGCAACAAGTAGCAAATCGTGATTCTCATGATATTATTATTCTTCTTCAGCATGCTAATAATTTTATCTGTGATGCCATTTTTGATATTATTAGAGTTGATGTTAGGTTTATGTCTCTAGCTATCTTAGCCAGAAGAGCTTTATGGCTTAAGACTTGGAATGCTGATATGGCTTCTAAATCAACTCTACTTTCCATTTCTTTCCAGGGAAACAAATTATTTGGTTCTCAGTTGGATTCTATTATTTCAACTGTTACTGGTGGGAAAGGAACTTTTTTACCACAGGATAAAAAATCTAAAGGTAAAAACAGGGCTAACAATCGTTTTCGTTCCTTTCGTTTCAACAAAGAACAAAAGCCTGATCCTTCGTCCTCAGGAGCAGTATCAGTTTGGAAACCATCTCCAGTCTGGAATAAATCCAAGCCTGCTAGAAAGGCAAAGCCTGCTTCTAAGTTCACATGAAGGTACGGCCCTCATTCCAGTTCAGCTGGTAGGGGGCAGGTTACGTTTTTTCAAAGAAATTTGGATCAATTCTGTTCACAATCTTTGGATTCAGAGCATTGTTTCAGAAGGGTACAGAATTGGTTTCAAGATGAGACCTCCTGCAAAGAGATTTTTTCTTTCCCGTGTCCCAGTAAATCCAGTGAAAGCTCAAGCATTTCTGAATTGTGTTTCAGATCTAGAGTTGGCTGGAGTAATTATGCCAGTTCCAGTTCCGGAACAGGGGATGGGGTTTTATTCAAATCTCTTCATTGTACCAAAGAAGGAGAATTCCTTCAGACCAGTTCTGGATCTAAAATTATTGAATCGTTATGTAAGGATACCAACGTTCAAGATGGTAACTGTAAGGACTATATTGCCTTTTGTTCAGCAAGGGAATTATATGTCCACAATAGATTTACAGGATGCATATCTGCATATTCCGATTCATCCAGATCATTTTCAGTTCCTGAGATTCTCTTTTCTAGACAAGCATTACCAATTTGTGGCTCTACCGTTTGGCCTTGCTACAGCTCCGAGAATTTTCACAAAGATTCTCGGTGCCCTTCTGTCTGTAATCAGAGAACAGGGTATTGTGGTATTTCCTTATTTGGACGATATCTTGGTACTTGCTCAGTCTTTACATTTAGCAGAGTCTCATGCGAATCGACTTGTGTTGTTTCTTCAAGATCATGGTTGGAGGATCAATTTACCAAAAAGTTCTTTGATTCCTCAAACAAGGGTAACCTTTCTGGGTTTCCAGATAGATTCAGTGTCCATGACTCTGTCTTTAACAGACAAGAGACGTCTAAAATTGATTACAGCTTGTCGAAACCTTCAGTCTCAATCATTCCCTTCGGTAGCCTTATACATGGAAATTCTAGGTCTTATGACTGCTGCATCGGACGCGATCCCCTTTGCTCGTTTTCACATGCGACCTCTTCAGCTCTGTATGCTGAACCAATGGTGCAGGGATTACACGAAGATATATCAATTAATATCTTTAAAACCGATTGTTCGACACTCTCTAACGTGGTGGACAGATCACCATCGTTTAATTCAGGGGGCTTCTTTTGTTCTTCCGACCTGGACTGTAATTTCAACAGATGCAAGTCTCACAGGTTGGGGAGCTGTGTGGGGATCTCTGACGGCACAGGGAGTTTGGGAATCTCAGGAGGTGAGATTACCGATCAATATTTTGGAACTCCGTGCAATTTTCAGAGCTCTTCAGTTTTGGCCTCTTCTGAAGAGAGAATCGTTCATTTGTTTTCAGACAGACAATGTCACAACTGTGGCATACATCAATCATCAAGGAGGGACTCACAGTCCTCTGGCTATGAAAGAAGTATCTCGAATTTTGGTTTGGGCGGAATCCAGCTCCTGTCTAATCTCTGCGGTTCATATCCCAGGTGTAGACAATTGGGAAGCGGATTATCTCAGTCGCCAAACGTTGCATCCGGGCGAATGGTCTCTTCACCCAGAGGTATTTCTTCAGATTGTTCAAATGTGGGGGCTTCCAGAGATAGATCTGATGGCCTCTCATCTAAACAAGAAACTTCCCACGTATCTGTCCAGATCCCGGGATCCTCAGGCAGAGGCAGTGGATGCATTATCACTTCCTTGGAAGTATCATCCTGCCTATATCTTTCCGCCTCTAGTTCTTCTTCCAAGAGTAATCTCCAAGATTCTGAGGGAATGCTCGTTTGTTCTGCTAATAGCTCCGGCATGGCCTCACAGGTTTTGGTATGCGGATCTTGTCCGGATGGCATCTTGCCAACCATGGACTCTTCCGTTAAGACCAGACCTTCTGTCGCAAGGTCCTTTTTCCATCCGGATCTGAAATCCTTAAATTTAAAGGTATGGAGATTGAACGCTTGATTCTTAGTCAAAGAGGTTTCTCTGACTCTGTGATTGATACTATGTTACAGGCTCGTAAATCTGTATCTAGAGAGATATATTATAGAGTCTGGAAGACTTATATTTCTTGGTGTCTTACTCATCATTTTTCTTGGTATTCTTTTAGAATTCCGAGAATATTACAATTTCTTCAGGATGGTTTAGATAAGGGTTTGTCCGCAAGTTCCTTGAAAGGACAAATCTCTGCTCTTTCTGTTCTTTTTCACAGAAAGATTGCTATTCTTCCTGATATTCATTGTTTTGTACAAGCTTTGGTTCGTATAAAACCTGTCATTAAGTCAATTTCTCCTCCATGGAGTTTGAATTTGGTTCTGGGAGCTCTTCAAGCTCCTCCGTTTGAACCTATGCATTCATTGGACATTAAATTGCTTTCTTGGAAAGTTTTGTTCCTTTTGGCCATCTCTTCTGCCAGAAGAGTTTCTGAATTATCTGCTCTTTCTTGTGAGTCTCCTTTTCTGATTTTTCATCAGGATAAGGCGGTGTTGCGAACTTCTTTTGAATTTTTACCTAAGGTTGTGAATTCCAACAACATTAGTAGAGAAATCGTGGTTCCTTCATTATGTCCTAATCCTAAGAATTCTAAGGAGAAATCGTTACATTCTTAGGATGTTGTTAGAGCTTTGAAATATTATGTTGAAGCTACTAAATCTTTCCGAAAGACTTCTAGTCTATTTGTCATCTTTTCTGGTTCTAGAAAAGGCCAGAAAGCTTCTGCCATTTCTTTGGCATCCTGGTTGAAATCTTTAATTCATCTTGCCTATGTTAAATCGGGTAAGACTCCGCCTCAGAGGATTACAGCTCATTCTACTAGGTCAGTTTCTACTTCCTGGGCGTTTAGGAATGAAGCTTCAGTTGATCAGATTTGCAAAGCAGCGACTTGGTCCTCTTTGCATACTTTTACTAAATTCTACCATTTTGATGTATTCTCTTCTTCTGAAGCAGTTTTTGGTAGAAAGGTACTTCAGGCAGTGGTTTCGGTTTGAATCTTCTGCTTATGTTTTTCATTAAACTTTATTTTGGGTGTGGATTATTTTCAGCAGGAATTGGCTGTCTTTATTTTATCCCTCCCTCTCTAGTGACTCTTGTGTGGAAAGATCCACATCTTGGGTATTCATTATCCCATACGTCACTAGCTCATGGACTCTTGTTAATTACATGAAAGAAAACATAATTTATGTAAGAACTTACCTGATAAATTCATTTCTTTCATATTAACAAGAGTCCATGAGGCCCACCCTTTTTTGTGGTGGTTATGATTTTTTTGTATAAAGCACAATTATTCCAATTCCTTATTTTATATGCTTCACACTTTTTTCTTATCACCCCACTTCTTGGCTATTCGTTAAACTGATTTGTGGGTGTGGTGAGGGGTGTATTTATAGGCATTTTAAGGTTTGGGAAACTTTGCCCCTCCTGGTAGGAATGTATATCCCATACGTCACTAGCTCATGGACTCTTGTTAATATGAAAGAAATGAATTTATCAGGTAAGTTCTTACATAAATTATGTTTTAATCATCGTTTTCAAAGGATCAGATATAATTACTCTTCATATCAATTTTCTAATTTCCCAATTAATGAGCAACAGCACAGTTACTTTTCATAAATAGTCTAGGTACACAGGATTAATACAACTGTTAACTGTTAACATTAAAAAGAAATCTGGTTAAAGGGCAGTGCATACATATATGTTATCCATAAAAAATATAGATAGATATGATTAGATACATATATTATATATATATATATATATATATATATATATATATATATATATATATATATATATACTCAGCAAAAAAGGCAGCACTCACTGGTCTTGTTATATAAAAAATAATAACTTTTAATGATACAAAAACTTGTTAAAACGTTGGGATATACATGACGTTTCGATGCCTAACTTGCATCTTTTTCAAATGTCCCAAAAGGTAAAAAAGTGAATCCGAATTGGCAACACCAGCTATGTGGTGTTCCCCATGAGAGTATAAAGAATACTGGCTATGTGTGCTTCATATATACTGCTGTTAGTAATTGACATCAAGGCTGTGCTCAGGTGTGTATAATCAGTTCCACGTCGTATCAATTGGTGCTGTTCCCACCCACAAAACTTCTCATGTATTAGGCAGTTGTGTATATTGCTGCATGGCTAATTTGCATAATTGTGGGAGTTCCTTTGGTAGCTTGTCGTGGCCAATCAGCTGACTTCGATTTACAGCATCATCAACTACGCCCACTTGTCACCGCCGGAGTCAGAATCCCTCAGTTAGAACTCCGCTGTACTGTGTCTCGTGATGACCGATGCTTCTGGTACAACAATACCGTATACTTCACAGGGAGTCACATCACATAGTCATCAAATGCCATATATGTGAGAACACCCACGGCTCCATCCGAGAGAAGCAGCATCTATTCAAAAAACTTCCGGTCCTGCAATGTAATACACATTTGCTCCTTATCGTAGTCACAAATGCCCCACCTCTTGCGGGTACATCTCCGGTACTGTGTCATTTTTGAGGACAATTTTCAATCCAAAAATGTGACTGTAGGGTGTAATACACATTTGATCTTGATGTGCTATGACTCACAAATGTCCCACATATTGTGGGTACACCACTGACAGATCACTGTGGCTCCCATCAAAAGTTAGCAAAAGGTTAGTCTTCCACAGAATACACAATGTGGTAGCAGCATGTGGGGGGTGGCGTTACTTGTAGCTAAAGTTGCATAGCTAGTATACAGCAACACATAAGCCAGAGAGCAAAAGTGAAGAAAAATAGAAAAAGTTAAAAACATAGTAGGAGCTGGGTCCATGAGCAAGTCCCATATCGTATAATTGTACAATAATCCCACAGTAAAGATGATAACACTGGTACTAGAATGGGAATATATTATCCAATGAATGGCCCAAAGTCCAATTTTATGTTGAGGCCCTTAGGGGACACTGTGTCCAACATGTAGATCCACCTGGACTCCAATCTTAATAACATTTTATTTCTGTCCCCCCCCCCTCTTAGGGGCAGGTAGGTGATCAATGATCATGCATCGTAAGCTGGAAATGCTGTGTTTATATGTGGGAAGTGCCTGGTAACTGTGAGGTCTGATGTTCCTTCTCTCAGTGCCTCCCTGATGGAACACCTATGATTAGCCATTCTGTCTTTGAACGGGGTGGTCGTTTTCCCTACATAGACTAAAGAACAGGGGCAAAACAACAGGTAAATGACAAATGAGCTGTTACAGTTTAGCCGGTGACGAATAGTATATCTCTTATTCTTATGTGGATGTTGAAAAGAATCACCAGTTTGCATTGCATTGCAGTTAACACAATCACCACATTTATAACACCCATTTTTGCGAGATTTCAGCCATGTATCCACTTGAGGTAAACTTTTAGGGTCATTCTTTTCAAGTAAATCCTTTAAACTTCTAGTCCGTCTATATACCACTCTTGGTGTTTGTGATTTCCACGATGCTAGACCTTTATCCGTTTCAAGAAGGTCCCATCTTTTATGGACTGAGTCTTTTATAGTATCATGTAGTGGAGAGAATGTGGTGATGAAGTTTAACCTTTCTGCAGTCACATGGTTACTTGCTTTGGTCTTTAGAAGTAATTCTTGATTACACTTTTGGAGTTTCTGTCTTGCCATATCTATGTCCTTTCTGTCATAGTGCCTTGCCTCAAGTTTCTTACACATAGCATCTAGATGTTCCATACAAATTTCTGCTTCGAAATTATTTCTAATGACTCGTGTGAGTTGAGAGGAGATAATGCCTAACTTCTGATGTCGGGGGTGGTAACTGGAGGCTAATAGTAGAGAATTTATATCAGTGCTCTTAGTGTATAAAGATGTACCAAATCTGATATGTTGTTCTGTCCTAACTTTAAATATGTTGAGTTCAAGGAAATGTATTTGTTCATGGTCATATTCCATTTTAAATCTGATCGGAGTGTCAATTTGGTTTAAATAATCCACCCATAGTTTCAATTCTGCTGTATTACCATGCCAAATTAGAAATAAATCATCTATGTATCTGGTATACATCAGAATGTGGCATTCATACCAAAGCATGAAAATATTTGCATAGACAGGGGCCATGTTGGAGCCCATGGTTGTCCCTGCTATCTGCAAATAAAATTTATTGTCAAAGCAAAAGTAGTTTTGGTTAGACAATGTTCCATTAGTTCCAAAAGGAACTCCAATGGAGGACCATTATAATGAGGATTCCCCGCGACCATGGACAGGACAGCCTCCAGGCCATCCAAATGAGGGATGACAGTATAGAGGCTGTCAACATCCATGGTCACGAGGATATCCCCATCTGTCAGTGTTTGAAAGGCATGTAACTTTCGTATCATGGCAGTGGAGTCCTGTAAGTATGACTTAGAGTTGGTAACTATGGGTTGGAGATGATAATCAATGTATTTTGCTAATCCAGAACAAATTGAATCCCTGGCCGACACAATTGGCCGTCCAGGTGGGTGAATAAGTGATTTGTGGATTTTGGGTAATAAATATAATATGGGGGTTTTGGGATAATTTATAGAAAGAAAATCCCCCTCTTGTGTGGTTAGAAAGCCCATATTTAATCCAAAATCAATAGTTTTATCAACCAATTTTTTGAAGGACATGGTAGGATTGAAAACTCTAAGTCATACTTACAGGACTCCACTGCCATGATACGAAAGTTACATGCCTTTCAAACACTGACAGATTGGGATATCCTTGTGACCATGGATGTTGACAGCCTCTATACTGTCATCCCTCATTTGGATGGCCTGGAGGCTGTCCGGTCCATGGTCGCGGGGAATCCTCATTATAATGGTCCTCCATTGGAGTTCCTTTTGGAACTAATGGAACATTGTCTAACCAAAAACTACTTTTGCTTTGACAATAAATTTTATTTGCAGATAGCAGGGACTTGAACATGGCCCCTGTCTATGCAAATATTTTCATGCTTTGGTATGAATGCCACATTCTGATGTATACCAGATACATAGATGATTTATTTCTAATTTGGCATGGTAATACAGCAGAATTGAAACTATGGGTGGAACATTTAAACCAAATTGACACTCCGATCAGATTTAAAATGGAATATGACCATGAACAAATACATTTCCTTGACCTCAACATATTTAAAGTTAGGACAGAACAACATATCAGATTTGGTACATCTTTATACACTAAGAGCACTGATAGAGAATACTATTAGCCTCCAGTTACCACCCCCGACATCAGAAGTTAGGCATTATCTCCTCTCAACTCACGCGAGTCATTAGAAATAATTCCGAACCAGAAATTTGTATGGAACAACTAGATGCTATGTGTAAGAAACTTGAGGCAAGGCACTATGGCAGAAAGGACATAGATATGGCAAGACAGAAACTCCAAAAGTGTAATCAAGAATTACTTCTAAAGACCAAAGCAAGTAACCATGTGACTGCAGAAAGGTTAAACTTCATCACCACATTCTCTCCACTACATGATACTATAAAAGACTCAGTCCATAAAAGATGGGACCTACTTGAAACGGATAAAGGTCTAGCATCGTGGAAATCACAAACACCAAGAGTGGTATATAGACAGGCTAGAAGTTTAAAGGATCTACTTGTAAAGAATGACCCTAAAAGTTTACCTGAAGTGGATACATGGCTGAAATCTCGCAAAAATGGGTGTTATAAATGTGGTGATCGTGTTAACTGCAATGCAATGCAAACTGGTGATTCTTTTCAACATCCACATAAGAATAAAAGATATACTATTCGTCACCGGCTAAACTGTAACAGCTCATTTGTCATTTACCTGTTGTTTTGCCCCTGTTCTTTAGTCTATGTAGGGAAAACGACCACCCCGTTCAAAGACAGAATGGCTAATCATAGGTGTTCCATCAGGGAGGTGCTGAGAGAAGGAACATCAGACCTCCCAGTTGCCAGGTACTTCGCCACATATAAACACAGCATTTCCAGCTTACGATGCATGATCATTGATCACCTACCTGCCCCTAAGAGGGGGGGGGACCGAAATAAAATGTTATTAAGATTGGAGTCCAGGTGGATCTACATGTTGGACACAGTGTCCCCTAAGGGCCTCAACATAAAATTGGACTTTGGGCCATTCATTGGATAATATATTCCCATTCTAGTACCAGTGTTATCATCTTTACTGTGGGATTATTGTACAATTATACAATATGGGACTTGCTCATGGACCCAGCTCCTACTATGTTTTTAACTTTTTCTATTTTTCTTCACTTTTGCTCTCTGGCTTATGTGTTGCTGTATACTAGCTATGCATCTTTAGCTACAAGTAACGCCACCCCCACATGCTGCTACCACATTGTGTATTCCGTGGTAGACTAACCTTTTGCTAACTTTTGATGGGAGCCACAGTGATCTGTCAGCAATGTACCCGCAATATGTGGGACATTTGTGAGTCACAACACATCAAGATCAAATTTGTATTACACCCTACAGTCACATTTTTGGATTGGAAATTGTCCTCAAAAATGACACAGTACCGGAGATGTACCCGCAAGAGGTGGGGCATCGATAAGGTGACCACGATAAGGAGCAAATGTGAATTTAGGACCGGAAGTTTTTTGAATAGATGCTGCTTCTCTCGGATGGAGCCGTGGGTGTTCTCACAAATATGGCATTTGATGACTATGTGATGCGACTCCCTGTGAAGTATACGGTATTGTTGTACCAGAAGCATTGGTCATCACGAGACACAGTACAGTGGAGTTCTAACTGGGGGATTCTGACTCCGGTGGTGACAAGTGGGCGTAGTTGATGACGCTGTAAATCAAAGTCAGCTGATTGGCCACGACACGCTAACAAAGGAAGTCCCACAATTATGCAAATTAGCCATGCGGCAATATACACAACTGCCTAATACATGAGAAGTTTTGTGGGTGGGAACAGCACCAATTGATACGACGTGGAACTGATTATACACACCTGAGCACAGCCTCGATGTCAAGCACTAACAGCAGTATATATGAAGCACACATAGCCAGTATTCTTTATGCTCTCATGGGGAACAACACATAGCTGGTGTTGCCAATTTGGATTCACTTTTTTACCTTTTGGGACATTTCAAAAAGATGCCAGTTAGGCATCGAAACGTCATGTATATCCCAACGTTTTAACAAGTTTTTGTATCATTAAAAGTTATTATTTTTTATATAACAAGACGAGTGAGTGCTTTTTTTGCTGAGTAAATATTTTTTGACATTGCACCCTGGCAGTTGCTATTTAAATACGGTGTGCATTCCTATACAGGACTTTGTTTATATATATATATATATAAATATATATATATATATATATATATATATATATATATATATATATATATATATACATGAGATAGATATATGATAGATAGATACCAATCAATGAAGAACAACACATTTTTAAAAAATAAATACTCTAGGTGCACAAAACTTTTAACATTTTAAAAAAAATCTGGTCAAAGACAGTGCATACATTTATGTTATCCATAAAAAATATAGATAGATAGATACATTGATTAGATAGATAAAAAGATTGATAGATTAGAAAGACAAATAGATAGAAAGATGATATATAGATAGATAGTTGAATTATATATATATATTAGATAGATAAATTAATGAATGAATGAATGATTGATAGATAGATAGATAGATAGATAGATAGATAAGAGAAAGATAGATAAATAGATGAAACATAAATAGATGAGAGATAGATGATTGAATGGTTGATAGATTAGATATATAGATAGATAAATAAGCGATAGATGACTGATAGATAGATAAGATATAGATTAGATAGATAAATAGAAAGATAGATAGATGTAATACAGGCACATTTTTCAAAAAATTACAACACTACGTAAACTGCAATAAAACTGCTTTTTAATTTTTTTTATTGGAAAGAAAATGCAACATTTTCTTTCCAATAAATACATTTCTAGCTATATATCTCAAAACTGAATCTAATTGTCGCTTCAATAGCTCTTTCCAGTGTTTTTTTTTAAATGAGTACACAATATATTTTCTTACATATTTAACATAAATGCTTACATTTAATGTCAGGCAAATGTTCTATATCGTTATTGTATGATATTTTACTTTCTAAACAGGGTCGGTTATATTTAAATAAAATTCAAGCTTTCTGGATATTGCATTTTCCAGCAGTAGACTCTATTAATATTAGACACAGTTTTATGTTAATGCAAAAACTTACAATTCCCATTGGTTGGAAAGAATCACATGTCAAACTGATTCACAATGTCTGTTTCACTCCCTCTAAATTGGCAAAATTCTTTCCAAATAATAATTTTTACTGTCCTAAATGCCATCTAGATAAAGCAGATATTCTACATATATTCTGGAAATGTCCAAAGATATCACAATTATGGTCTAAATAACATTTTTGGTACAACAAACTTTTTTCAGATCATTTCAAGATTAATGGTAGATATATTTTTTTTCTGACGGATTCGGCAATTATTAGACCGAACTACTGCCATACCTATTGTACAATGATAATGATAATGCGATACATGATATTAAAGAAGTGGAGGGATACTTCTCCACCTAGATTTACTAGTTTTTTAAGTACCCTTCTACAACATATTGCATTTGAGATTCAGAATATTAATTTATTAAATGATAATAAGACTCAGTATTTTTTTGATAAATGGTTACCATTGATCAGAGCTCAAACATTGGTGATTCAAAAACAGCTATTATCTCCGTTATTCAACACCAAACCATTTACTGTATATCAGTTGCTAAAACTGGGCTGTTTCCTTTTTCCTGGATACCAGCTTCATCAGTAACATAACAATTTGAAGACTGTGTTAAAGCGAGTAATATTATAGAGGGATGGAGTGATTTATTTATTATTTATGGTTATGTTGTTATTTTTTTAAATTTTTTTATGTTTTTGGGGGTATAAAAGAAAAATGTGTATGGTTCACAGGGATGATAGTACCAAAAGATATTGGGATAATATATACAGGAAGTGCCCTGTACTTGTGTTGGAAACTTTGAAATCAGGGTAACCTTTCGAATTGAGATTAATTCTTGGAAGACGTGGTTTACTCTTATTTTTCGGTGGTTTATGTATTTACTTATTGTTTCTGTGTTAACATATCATAATTTGTAATCTGTTTTTTGATCATGGAATGTATGTAATTTTTTCTCTTAGTTCCTGTGAACTGGTTTAAAAAAAGAACTTTAAAAAAAAAAATAAAAAAAAATGTAATGTCAGTGTTTGCATCAAACAACCATGAGAATAAACAATAAAACTTACTATTTATACAAACACAAAAACAGTATTCTCCTCTTCCTATTAATTCATCTCTCTTTTTCCAATTACCACTTAGCTTGCCCTTGAGTGGCATCTCTGAGTTTTCAAAATGTTTTAAAATTTGCCTTTGTGCATTAATTGGCTGAGATACAATAAAGCAATGTCCAGTGTGTCCAGTGTGTCCAGTTAATTTAATAATCTAATATTGTAGCTTATACCAGAATCTTTTAATTTTTAAAAACATATTAAAATTATTATAAAATAAAATATCTGCTTTGGGGTAATTGCATTTCATGCAGCACACGGCTGTATCTTTTTTCTATTTCATAATCAAATAAAATATTTCTTATACATGTATGTATTTTCCCCCAGGTCACCCATAATGTTGCTCTTTCTACCATTTTAACACTTTGTATGAAAGTGTTTTTATTCAAATTTGTCATTTTATTTTTAATTCCTCAATGTTTGAGTATCCCATTTTTTATTATAAACTTTTGTACCAATAGGGCCTTGAGTAATTGCCAGATTTATACAAAGTTAGTAAGCGGTTATCAAACATTCACAATTATACCCATATTTTGTAATAATGTTCTTACAATAATGTGTAAGTTGTAGTATAGGCGAAAAACTGATTATTAATTGAAATTCTTGCCTTAATTGATCAAAATATTTTATCTGCAGGTTGTCATCTCGTTTTCTTTAAAGGAACACTCAAGTCAAAATTAAACTTTATTGATTCCGATAGATCACACAATTTTAAACAACTTTCCAATTTAATTCCTTTTACAAAATCTGCACAGTCTTTTTATATTTACACTTTTTGAGTCACCAGCTCTTATTGAGCATGTGCAAGAATTCACAGAATATTCATACAGTATATGCATTTGTGATTGGCTGATGGCTGTCACATGATACAGAAGGAGTGGAAAAAGACATAACTTTGACATTTGTTGATTATGCAAACCTACTGTATTTACTGGTCTTTTAACTACTTTAAAAGGGGGATTTAGATAGGAATCTGCTTTCTTTATCCATAACATTTCAGATTTAGATTGATTCATTTTATAGCCCAAAAATTATTCAAACCATTTATTTATATATATTGTTTAATAATTTTTTCAACATTCTCTTTTAATTTCCTTAAAAAGATTAATATGTCATCAGCATATAGAGCAAATATGATTTATTTACTACCTATTTGGATACCCTCTATATTATTTCTTATAGCTTCAGCTAAGGGCTCTATTGCAATATTAAATAATAAAGGGGATAACGCACAGGCTTGTCGGGGTCCCCCATGTAGGCGGATTTGTCTTGATGTTGCACTGTTTATAGATCTATATGATTCTCTAAGTTCTGGGCCTTTGTTTCTTTTTTAATTAAGGTGATATTATATAAAGTAAAAAATGTGGAGATTTGTTCTTCATTAGTCATATAATCATTATATAAAGGGGGATTTCTTCTTTTAAAGTTTAAAAAATTCTATTGGTAACTGATCCGGGCCAAATGATTTACCATTTACAGATTCAATTATAACTTTAATTATCTCTTCTTTTTTTAAAAAAAAAAGTGTTTAAAAGTTTCAAATCAGTTGTAGAAACTGATGGTAAATTGATTGAATACTAAACAATGTTTTTTTATTAGTAGAAATAAAACTTTATTGTAGGGACCCACCAATTAAAAACACAGCATGCAACATAACATTTCAGGCAATGTTGCCCTTAGTCATAAAGCATAACTAAGGGCAACTTTGCCTAAAATGTTGCTGTATTTTTAATGGGTGAGTCCAGGGGTGTACAGTAAATAGAGTTCACTGGACCCCAGGGCAAAGGCAGTGGAGGCTCCCCCATTATAACAGTGCCTTTTCAGACTGTTGTCAGTAAGCATGAACTGAGATAGTGGCCATATTGCAATTGTAAAGGCTATCTATGAAACTCTTCCACTAAAAAGGCAAATTATTACACTTTTCTTTTAAAAATTATTTATCATCAAATTTGCTTTGTTCTCTTGGTACTTTTAGTTGAAAACTAAACCATGGTAGGCTCATATGCTAATTGCTAAGCCCTTGAAGGCCACCTTATCTTATCTCAATGCATTTGACAGTTTTTTTCACAGCTAGAGGGTGTTAGTTCATGTGTGTCATATAGATAACATTGTACTAATGCCTGTGGAGTTACTTATGAGAGGGCACTGATTGGGTAAAATGCAAGTCTATCAATAGAATTAAAATAAGGGGCTTAGATACAAGGTAATCACAGAGGTAAAAAGTATATTGATATAACCATGATGGTAATGCAAAACTGGGTAATGGGTAATAAAGGGATTATCTATTTTTTTAAACAATAACAATTCTGGAGTAGACTGTTCCTTTAAATACACTTTTTTTTTCTTTATTGGAGACAAACGTCAAATCAATTAAGTTACAACAGAAGTCATCTACATTTCTACATTTTATGATTTGAATCTGAAACTACAATAGAGTGTCCACAATGTGTTGAGTCCAGTGTAGGAGTAAATCCAACGTTGCTTCTCTAGCAAACCTTCTGAAGTTGACTTTTCATCCTAGTTGTGACAATGTTCTTTGTATGACTGAAAAAAACCCATTCTAAACAGAGCTTTACTCATCCTGAAATGCTTAGTCTCCTATTTTGTCACTTATAATACAATAAACTTACAACTTTAAACAACACAGCAAAACAAACAAACAAACAAACATAAATGAGAGCTTTCAATTCTATCATGTTGCATTTGTTATATCCTCATTTGAACCTTACATAAGAACCAACCTCCAGGATGAAAAAAAAAATGGAAAAAACCCACCACGCCACAGCTCTCTCACCTCCTCCCCCCTCAATTTGTGCTGTCTCCTTTGTCTGGTAGAGGAACTCCCATTCACCCCGCAATGACGCCAGCAACATAATCTCCGTATGAGCAAAAGGTGTAAGAATTTGCTTTTGCAAGTCAAGACTCAAAGTCTTTATGTATACTTGAAACATATAGAAAATGTTTTAGTCTTTTGGTCGTGTCCATTTTTGCTTCTAGCTGTTCAATAAGTAACTGTCTGTATAGACTATTTTTCAATTTATAAATGGAAGGAGCAGTATTCACTATCCACAATCCAAGAATGCACTTTCTTACTATTAAACCAATTGTAGTCAGCAAAGACCTAAGGTTAGAGGGCTGTTCTCTCCAGTCTAAAAAACATATTTGTTCAAGTTCTATATTAGCCTAGAGAGAAAAAGTTTTATTAATCCAGTAACTAGTTTTATTCCAAAATTGTTTGACATAGGGATATGTTTGAAAGTAGTGTATAAAGTCTGGGTTGAAGAGTCTACATTTCAACACTCATTCACCACTTTAGTATTCCATTTAGACAATCTACTAGGAGTAATGTAATCTTGTCAGGGTTTTTTCCCTGTTTGTTTGCAATGTGCTGCTGGCAGCCATTTTACTCACCTCTCTTGCTGACTATGGTGCATTGTGGGGGATGCTGCTCATTTCCTGCACTTCCTTTTATGGCAAGACTGGTGTGCATCATCCGTGTGAGACAGGATGCAGTCTCAGAATTGTGATGTCATCACTTATTATTTAAAGGGCCTCTGTTCAGTATGCTTTGCCTTTGCGTTGTCTCAGACCTGTTTGTGATAGTTCCTGTGTATTACCTGGCTGCCTGACGTCCTTCCTGGTTCCTGATCCCTGTCTTGTCCCTGACTCTGCTGTTTTCCTTGTTCCTGATTCCGGCTCGTCTGACACGCTTTGGCTCCTGACTCGGCTCTTCTGACTACCAGCTCTAGTTTTGACTCCTGGCTTGTTATTTGACTTGTGGACTTTTTATTATTTTTGCTATTAATAAAGGTGTGATTATTTTTGCACTTCTCGTCTCAGTCTGATTCCTGGCACCCTGACATTATGCAAAGGACATGAATCCTGATGGTGCTAATAATCCACCTTTACCTGCCATCGTTTCCAGGATGGATGTACAGGATCACCGCTTGGATCAATTTGCACTAGCCCTGCAAACCCTGCTGACTCGCACTGCACATTTGGATTAAAGTGTCCCGCAAGTTATGCTTTTGTTTCCGCTGCTGCACCTATGCCTACCAGGAGCATATCCATTTCTGCACCTCTACCTCAGTGATATGGAGGCGATCCTATTCAGTGCAGAGGGTTTTTGAACCAGGTGGGCGTTTCCCTCTGACAGAGCTAAGGTGGGATTTCTCATCTCGTTACTCTCTGACACAGCTCTTGCCTGGGCTAATCCCTTGTGGAAGACTAATAAACCTGTGATTTCAAATTACCCTGAATTTGTGGCCTCCTTTTGAAGGGTATTTCATGTTCCGGCTTGCTCCTCCTCTGCTGCTAAATGACTCATGTCCATTCAGCAAGGTACAAGATCTGTTGCTCAGTATGCTAATGAGTTTCAGTACACTTGCCGCAGAGGTAGGTTGAAACAATGAAGCCCTTGTTGCCGCCTTCTTTCATGGGCTCTCTGATGCGATTAAAGACGAAGTTGCTGCCAGAGATTTACCAGAGGATCTTGCGGCATTAGTGTCTTTTTTATCCTAATTGACATCAGACTCAGAGAGAGGCCTTCTTTCAAGGAGCGCTTGTGGAAGCCTCCTGTTCCGTTGTCTCCTAGGTGTTCGTTCCCACCCATGCCTCCCTCTCCTCCCATGCCTCCTGGTCCAGAGTCACCAGGTACTGCTGAGTCGATGCAGTTGGGATTCACGCATCTCTCCGCAGTGGAGAGGGCCTTTAGGAGGAGGGAGGGGCTCTGCCTCTATTGTGGGTTACAGGGCCAGTTCTGGCTCATCCTAACCCTGTCCTGCCTTTCGTTCTTGAGGTCGATGCGTCTGAGACTGGAGTAGGTGCCCTCTTGTCTCAACGTCCTACACCTGACGGTTCCTTGCATCCGTGTGGTTCCAGCAGAGTGCAATTATGAAATTTGTGACAGGGAATTACTGGCCATAATTTTGGCACTCAAGGAATGGAGGCATCTTCTTGAGGGTACTAGCGTGCCAGTGCTCATTCTTACTAACCACAATAATTTAACTAATCTATCTGAAGCAAAACGTTTGTCGCCCCGACAGGCCAGATGGGCACTATTTTTGTCTCGGTTTAATTATGTGGTCTCCTACCTGCCTGGTAGTAAGAATGTTAGGGCTCTGTCCAAGGAGGAGTCTGTACTACTCCTGTTATACCTACCATACATACTAATTTGACTTCTCCCTTGGGGGAGGAGATCCTGGCTGCACAAACCAATGCACCTCCTGAGAAACCTAGTGGTAAGTGTTTTGTTCCTGAGAATCTTCGAACTAAACTTTTGCACACTTACCACTATCCTAAAGCCGCAGGTCACCCAGGCAAGAACCAAATGATTTGGTCTGTCACTCGACAATTCTGGTGGCCAGGTCTTCGTTCTGAAGTTGCTGTGTATGTTGCCTCCTGCTCAGTTTGTGCACAGAATAAGACTCCTCGACGTCTTCCTGTGGGTCTTCTTCAACCTATTGCTAATGGTGAGTGTCCTTGGACACAACTTTCCATGAACTTCATTGTCGAGCTCCCTGTTTCCAATGGCAATACTGTTATCCTTATGGTGGTTGACCGTTTTTCTAAAATGTCACATTGCATTCCCTTGATGAAGCTGCCTACCGCTCAGGAGCTAGCTTCAATTTTTGCCCGGGAGGTCTTCCGTTTACATGGGTTACCCAAGGAGATAGTGTCGGACCGGGGTAGCCAGTTTGTCTCCAGATTTTGGCGTTCCTTTTGTGCTCGAATGGGGATCCAGCTTTTCTTCTCCTCGGCATATCACCCTCAATCCAATGGGGCTGCAGAACAGTCTTATCAAGCTCTGGAACAGTTCCTCCGTTGCTATGTCTCAGATCACCACAATAATTGGTCTGAACTGTTACCTTGGGCAGAGTTTGCTCGTAATAGTGCTAATGCTTCCTCCAAGTTATCCCCGTTCATGGCGAATTATGGGTTTCAACCATCCTTGTTGCCCGATTCATTCATGTCTCAGGGTATTCCGGCTTTGGAGGAGCATCTCCGGCAACTCTGTTCCACGTGGGTGCAGATTCAGGATTGCCTTCATCGTTCTATGCAGCGCCAAAAGTTCCAGGCTGATCGTAGGCGTCTGCCCGCACCTTCCTACCAGGTTGGTGAGAGAGTTTGGTTGTCCTCCCGCAACTTGAACCTTCGTGTGCCTTCCAATAAATTGGCTCCCCGTTATATTGGTACTTTTCGAATACTCCGACGGGTTAATCCTGTAGCCTACGCTCTTGACCTTCCTCCTGCTATGCGCATCTCCAATGTTTTTCATGTCTCCCTCTTGAAACCATTGGTTTGTAATCGGTTTACCACTGTGTTGCCTCGTCCCCATCCTATCTTTGTTGACAACCATGAGGAGTATGAGGTCAGCAGCATTATTGACGCTCGTATGTCCAGGGGCCGTGTACAGTATTTGGTTCACTGGAGGGGCTACGGTCTGGAGGAGCATTCTTGGGTTCCCTCCTCTGATGTTCATGCTCCCGCCCTCCTCCGTGCCTTCCATGCCCGTTTCTCCAATAAGCCTTTTGTCCTCCCGCGGGGGAAGGGTCATTGATGGGAGGGTACTGTCAAGGTTTTTTCCCTGTTTGTTTGCAATGTGCTGCTGGCAGCCATTTTACTCACCTCTCTTGCTGACTATGGTGCATTGTGGGGGATGCTGCTCATTTCCTGCACTTCCTTTTATGGCCAGACTGGTGTGCATCATCCGTGTGAGACAGGATGCAGTCTCAGAATTGTGATTTCATCACTTATTATTTAAAGGGCCTCTGTTCAGTATGCTTTGCCTTTGCGTTGTCTCAGACCTGTTTGTGAGAGTTCCTGTGTATTACCTGGCTGCCTGACGTCCTTCCTGGTTCCTGATCCCTGGCTTGTTCCTGACTCTGCTGTTTTCCTTGTTCCTGATTCTGGCTCGTCTGACTATTCGCTTTAGCTCCTGACTCGGCTTGTCTGACTACCAGCTCTGGTTTTGACTCCTGGCTTGTTATTTGACTTGTGGACTTTTTATTATTTTTTGCTATTAATAAAGGTGTGATTATTTTTGCACTTCTCATCTCAGTCTGATTCCTGGCACCCTGACAAATCTCTGTGTAGCATTCTGAATTGAGATTCTCTAAGATTCATCGACAAAGTTGTTTTTCTCACCACATATAGTCTATCTTGAAGTGCCCCAGTCATATCGTCATAATCTATGTCTTTTCCCCATAATGTCTTTTCCCCATAACTTCCTTAAATTATCCAGGGTCTCTGATTCCCATTTATGTAACAAAGTCCTGTACAGTCCTGAAATAGTGAAATTGCTAATTTTAAAGGACACAACTGAGAATGCAAAGGCATATGGTTCCCAAAAATGACTGTCTGTTTTAATTAAGTGAGTTATATAGTGCCTCATTTGTAAGTATGCATAGAAGTGTACATGTGGTATATTAAACTGATTTTGTAAGTTTGTAAAAGTTTTTACCCTATGCATGGCAAGATCCAGAGTGTCCCCAACATTGTGTAAACCCATCTCCTCCCACATGCTGAAGGGTGAAGTATCAATACCACGAGGGAAATTTATGTTACCTCAAAGAGGAATCAATCTAGAGAAAGAGTAAGTTCTTCCTAGATGACGCAGAGCCTAATGCCATGCTCTCAATATATCTTTGTAAAGTAGATTTGATTTAATATTAGAAGGTACATCTGTGAGGGCAGCAAATGGTAGGAAAGTAAGATTCCAAGTTCCCAAGGTTGAATTCTCCATCTCTGGTGTATAAAAATGTTTAGTGTTTAATTGCCAATCCAACATGAGACATAAAAGTGCGGCCCTGAAGGGGGTGCGCATATAATTTAACAAGTGCTACCCTTAACTATTTTCCTCTCCAAAGAAAAGCTGTAATAGCTTGTGTGAATAATTTATACCTTTTTTATATCAAAAAGGGTAGCATAAGTAGTGGGTACAACATTTATGTGGGAATCACCAAGTTAATTAAACTGACTCGCCCTGTCAAGGATATAGGAAGCCTCTTCCAGTCCTCTAACCTAGATGATATGGCTTGACAAATCTGGGTGATGTATGAGTTATATAGAAGGGAGGGGTTTGTGCTCAAATGGATACCTAAATAAGTCAGGGTTGGATTGGCTTATTGGAATGGATAATGGAATGTTTGGTTTTTGACTTTCCATAGCCACAGTACTTCTAATTGACCTTGTACCCTGAGAAGGATCCAAAAGCCCCTATGGTTGTCAAAATGTTCGGGATGTGTTGTGTCGGGTTTTCTACAAAAACGAGCATGCCAGCAGCATAAATAGCTAACTGGAGTTGTGTATTTCCGATTACAATTCCCGGATAAACATTGCATAATTTTATAGCCAAAGGCTATAAAGTAAAGGGGATAAGGGGCAACCCTCTCTGGTACCCCTTTGTAACACTTTCGTGGGGAGAAGAGACCATTGGCCATAATGTATATCCAGGGTGCAGAGTAAATATTGCATATATAATGAAAATAAGGACCCGAAAAGCCAAATCGCTTCAAGGTGTCAAAAAGGTGATTCCACTCCACTCCGTTGAAGGCCTTTTCTGTGTCGAGTGACAACAGAAAGGCCTCCGACAAGTCCTGAGTCTCATGACTCCCAGAGTCCATTGAAAAATGTGAGATGGCATGCAGAACTCACCTCAGATTTGTCACTGAGGTTCTTTGACACATGAAACCAGTCTGGTCAATGTGTATGATGTCTGTTAAAATCAGTTTCAGTCTATCAGCTTATATTTTCATCAATACTTTCTAATCAGAGTTATGGAGGGATATGGGATGATATGATTCAGGTAGCTAAGGATCCTTCCCAGGTTTAGGAATGAGGGAAACATGGGTCATGGTAAACGTTTTGGAGGGGGGTACCAATTTTTGATAATATAAGTTATATAATCTTGTAAGAGTGGGGGTAATTTGAGATTTTAACATTTTATAAAATTCACATGGAAGCACATCTGGGCCTGCCGCCTTTCCATTAGCCAAAGATGTGATAGTTCTCGTTATTTCTTTTGAAGATATAGGAGAGTTCAAAGTAGCTATTTGTTCCTGTGCTAGTTGAGGAAGATCTAGGTCTCTGCAAAAGGATGAAACTATATCCTGGGATGGAATTCTCTGACTAGTGTAAAGATTGAAATAGTAGTCTGCCATAGCTTTCACTAGTGTGTCTGTAGTTTTGTGGACCTTATTTTGAAATTTAAGGGCAGCAATCCGTTTATGGTATTTTTCTGGTTTACTAAAGATGCCAGGAGTTTACCTATTCTGTCACCTTCCCTATAATACTTGCCGCTAGTTTTAAGTATATGTGAGAACGTTTGATGGTGTAATAAAACATCTAACTCTCCCTTACAGGCAAGATACTTGTCCCTTATGGAGGAACATGGTTCCATACAATAAGCTTGCTATGTGGAAGTCAAATTTTCCTGCAATCTTTGAAGTTTAGCTTATAGTTTCCTGCATAGCGTCGCAACATAGGAGATAATGTTGCCTGCAAGGAAAGTTTTTGCTGTATTCCAAAATAATTTTTGGAATGACCTAAATTATCAGTGTAATAATTGTTCCAAAGTACTTTGAGAAAGCATCTGAGGTGTATAAGTATCCAGGAAATTTTAGCATATTTTTATTAGTGAGGGGGGCTCTCGCAGAGTTCAGCTGGTGCATGGTTGGAAACCACTACGTTGTGGATTTTATCTCCAGTCACTCTGGGAATCAAATTAGGATATATTAAGAACAGATCAATATGTGAGAGAGTAAGCGTCGCCCTCAAAATATAGGTGAAGTCTTTACTTTCCGAGTTACGCAATCTCCATATGTCTACAACTTGTAAAGAGTCTGAGAGCCTACTAAACATAGAAACATAGAAACATAGATATTGACGGCAGATAGGAGCCATAGGCCCAGCAAGTCTGCCCGATATTACCTAACAGTATAAACTTATCCACTTTGTAGGATAGCCTTATGCTTGTCCCATGCATTTTTAAAGTCCCCAACAGTGTTTGTAGCTACTACCTCTTGAGGAAGTTTATTCCATAAATCAATCACTCTTTCTGTAAAGTAGTGCCTCCTCAAATTACTCCTGAATCTACTACCCTTCAGCTTGAGATCATGACACCTTGTTCTTGAATTTTCCATTTTATGTAAAATACCCACAGCCTCAGTTTTACTAAGCCCTTTAACGTACTTGAAAGTTGCTATCATATCACCTCTTTCCCTTCTCTCCTCTAAGCTATACATATTTAGGTCATTGAGCCTATCCTGGTAAGTTTTATTTTTTAGACCATGTACCATTTTTGTAGCCCTCATTTGCACAGATTCAAGATTGTTAATATCCTTCTGAAGATATGGCCTCCAGAACTGCACACAATACTCAAGATGAGGCCTAACTAATGATCTATAAAGTGGCATAAGAACCTTACTATTTCTGCTGCAAATACCTCTACCAATACATCCACGCATTCTGCTAGCCTTACTCGCTGCATTACTACATTGTTTACTAAGTTTTAAATCATCTGAAATAATAATTCCCAAGTCCTGTTCCTCATCTGTAACAGTCAGTAAAGTGTCATTGAGTCTGTAATTACCATTTGGATTTTTCTTCCCTAGATGCATTATTTTACACTTTGCTGTGTTAAACTTTAGATTCCAGTCGTTGTCCAATCCTCCAATTGTTGTAAATCACTTCTCATTTTGTCTACCCCCCGGAACATCCACTCTGTTACAAATTTTTGTATCATGTGCAAACAGACATACTTTCTCCTGTAGCCCTTTGCTGATATCACAGATAAATATGTTAAACAAAACAGGCCCCAGAACTGACCCCTGAGGAACACCACTAGTAACAATACCCTCTGCTGAATGAACTCCATTTACTAAGACACTTTGTTTTCTGTCCTTAAGCCAGCATTCCACCCAGTTCATAATTTTTGAATCTAGACCAAGGAGATACAGTTTGTGAATTAGTTTATTGTGTGGGACGGTGTCAAATGCTTTGCTGAAATCTAGATATGGTACATCAACTGCTCCACCCTTGTCTTATACTTTTGTTACATAATCAAAGAAGTCAATCAGATTAGTCTGACATGATCTCCCTGAAGTAAAACCATGCTGATTTTGGTCCTCTAAATTGTTTGTCTTTATGTAAGTCATAATTCTTTCTTTTAAGAGGCTTTCCATTAATTTCCCTACTGCTGAAGTTAAACTAACTGGCCTGTAGTTACCAGATTCTTCTCTACTGCCCTTTTTATGAAGAGGTATTACATTTTCTATTTTCCAATTATCTGGGACAGCTCTTGTTAATAGTGACTGATTAAACAGATCAGTTAATGGGACAGTTAGCAATGATCGAAGTTCTTTTAAAACCCTTGGATGAATATTATCAGGACCCACTGCCTTTTTAACATTTATTTTTGATAATGCTAACAAAACCTCATCCTCTGTAAAAAGATTACTGTTGAGCTTGTTTCTATTTTTCGTAGCATCCCTTAATGTAGACATTCTATCTTCACAATCTTTTGTGAAAACAGAACAGAAGAAATCATTGAGACAGTCTGCAATCTGCTTGTCCCCTTCTATTATTCTACCATCAACTGATTTCAATTTTACTATTCCTACCTTATTTTTTCTTCTTTCACTGATATATCTAAAGAATGTTTTGTCCCCATGTTTTACTGACTGTGCTATCTTCTCTTCTGCATGAGCTTTAACCTTCCTAATTAACTGCTTAGTTTTTTATTGTTGGAGTCTCCATATTTTCATATCATCATCTGCTTGTGTGTGTCTGTAATTTTTATAAGCTATCTTTTTTGTCTTTACAGCATGTGCTACTTCTTTGGAAAACCAAATTGGTTTCCGCTTTCTTTTACTTTTACAGACATGTCTAATACAGTGTGCGGTTGCATCTAAAATGGCACCTTTCACAAATTCCCACTGTTCTTGAACCCCTGTAATAAGAGTTTTCCCTTTTAAATTGTTTTTTAGGTATTCTCCCATTAATGAAAAATCTGCCTTCCTAAAGTCTAAAACTTTTGTTTTAGTCTGGGTGGACAGTTCCTGCACATGAATACTAAACCAAACAGATTGATGATCACTGGATCCTAAGTTCTCACCTACAGACACATCTGAAACTGTATCACTGTTTGTAAGTATTAGATCTAATATAGCTTCCTTACGAGTTGGTTCCTTGACTAATTGCTCAAGTGATTCCCCTCGCAGATATTCAAGAATATACCTGCTTCTAGCTGATCTAGCAGAAGGAATCTTCCCGTCTATGTCTGGCAAATTAAAGTCCCCCAGTACTATAACCTTACCCTTCATGGTAAGGGGAGTTAATCCCCCCCACGTTCCAAGGAATAAACTTCACTGTCATCTAGAAAAAATGGTGTGAGTAGTCATGATCTGTCCCATTAGCTGTGGATGAGAAAAGGGGAGAGAGGAGGAAGGGGAAACCCCCCCAAAAAAATGTCTGAACAACCACTTATTCTTGTAAAAGAGTATAGATTGGGGGGAGTTCTTTTCCCATCATTTTTGTGAAGTATATTTAAACTAAAGTACTTATGATCTGGTGCCTCAGTGTAGACCACCCATGTCCCAATGAAATATTGGACAATAGACCAAAATTTAATCTCAGTGTGGTATCTGTCAAATCCAAACAACCTGGAAAGTGGTCCCTTGAAAAACCTGGGCTTAGATTTGCAACCATGAGTAAAGACATGAGAACATAGTAACCAAAAGATATAAATAACTATCAACTCCAATAGAAAGGTTGGGAGAGTCCGTTTATCAGCATTTTTGTAATGAGTATTTAAACTAAATTTAAACTAAAATAGGCAAGATACAGTGTATAACTAGATAACACAATTGCCCCAACAAGGTATTGAGTAACGAACCATAACCTTGAGTTTTTAGCTATAATCAAACAACTGTAAACCATCAAACATAAACATAAAAGCCTATAAATATAACTGTATTTAAATATGACACATCTGTAATTTTTAAGGAGATAAATTATGCAATATCTCATCACATTCTGTTTCCCTCTTTTCTTCCCTTAGCATATCAACCTGGGTCAGATTGGGATGATCTAGGGGAACCTGGGTTAGATTTCTATTGGGCTCTCCCCAAATGCTCAGATACTTCTTGAGGTGAGTGAAAAAAATCTAGGGCCAGGTGTCAGAAGTTTAAGCTTAGCTGGAAACTATAAATATACCTTCCCCTCTTTATTTAGTTCTGAGCATACTGGGGAAAACTCCTTACGCTTCCTCATCAATTCAGAGGAGTAATCCTGAAATATGAGTAGTTTAGAACCCTCATATAGTATTGGGGATTTTTTTCTGTAAGCACACAGTATTTCAACTTTCAAAAGTAAGAACTTAATCATAACCTGTCTGGGTTGTGTCTATCCCTGCTCTTGCTGTCTATCAGGGCATACTCTGTGAGCTCTTTCAACACTTCCCTTGAACAAGACTGGGTTAAATCAAGCAGGGCAGGCAAGGTATTTTAAACAAAGTGTATGAGGTCTTTGGGTTTGATGTTTTCCGGTACCCCTAGTAGGCGCAAATTATTGCATTGTGACCTGTTCTCAAGGTCTTCTAATCTCTGGTGTAAAATTATATTTTGCTTAACTAGAGTGTCTATTTGCGTGTCATGTGAGGTAGAGGTATACTCAAGCCCTGACACTCTTTCTTCCATTTCAGTGAATCTCACTGAGAATTGCTTCATTTCCCCTGATAAATAATCTAAGTCTTTCTGTAGACTTTCCATTCTAGGGAGAAAAAGGGAGAAGAGCTGCCATACCACAACATGCGTGTCCTTAGACATCGCAGTTATGTCTTGTGATTGAGATGAAGACTCTTTTTCCAGTGGCTTTAGATTTACTTGTCATTTTAGCATTAGCAAGGAATTTATCCATATACACAACACTGAGTCCCTAGCAACTACAGGCCTAGATTTAGAGTTCGGCGGTAAAAGGGCTGTTAACGCTCCGCGGGCTTTTTTCTGGCCGCACCATAAATTTAACTCTGGTATCGAGAGTTAAAACAAATGCTGCGTTAGGCTCCAAAAAAGGAGCGTAGAGCATTTTTACCGCAAAAGCAACTCTCGATACCAGAGTTGCTTACGGACGCGGCCGGCCTCAAAAACGTGCTCGTGCACGATTCTCCCATAGGAAACAATGGGGCTGTTTGAGCTGAAAAAAAACCTAACACCTGCAAAAAAGCAGCGTTCAGCTCCTAACGCAGCCCCATTGATTCCTATGGGGAAACACTTCCTACGTCTGCACCTAACACCCTAACATGTACCCCGAGTCTAAACACCCCTAACCTTACACTTATTAACCCCTAATCTTCCGCCCCCGCTATCGCTGACCCCTGCATTACACTTTTAACCCCTAATCTGCCGCTCCGTAAACCGCCGCCACCTACGTTATCCCTATGTACCCCTAATCTGCTGCCCTAACATCGCCGACCCCTATGTTATATTTATTAACCCCTAATCTGCCCCCCACAACGTCGCCGACACCTACCTACACTTATTAACCCCTAATCTGCCGAGCGGACCTGAGCGCTACTATAATAAATGTATTAACCCCTAATCCGCCTCACTAACCCTATCATAAATAGTATTAACCCCTAATCTGCCCTCCCTAACATCGCCGACACCTACCTTCAATTATTAACCCCTAATCTGCCGACCGGAGCTCACCGCTATTCTAATAAATGTATTAACCCCTAAAGCTAAGTCTAACCCTAACACTAACACCCCCCTAACTTAAATATAATTTTTATCTAACGAAATAAATTAACTCTTATTAAATAAATGATTCCTATTTAAAGCTAAATACTTACCTGTAAAATAAATCCTAATATAGCTACAATATAAATTATAATTATATTATAGCTATTTTAGGATTAATATTTATTTTACAGGCAACTTTGTAATTATTTTAACCAGGTACAATAGCTATTAAATAGTTAAGAACTATTTAATAGTTACCTAGTTAAAATAATTACAAATTTACCTGTAAAATAAATCCTAACCTAAGATATAATTAAACCTAACACTACCCTATCAATAAAATAATTAAATAAACTACCTACAATTAACCTAACACTACACTATCAATAAATTAATTAAACACAATTGCTACAAATAAATACAATTAAATAAACTATCTAAAGTACAAAAAATAAAAAAGAACTAAGTTACAGAAAATAAAAAAATATTTACAAACATAAGAAAAATATTACAACAATTTTAAACTAATTACACCTACTCTAAGCCCCCTAATAAAATAACAAAGCCCCCCAAAATAAAAAATTCCCTACCCTATTCTAAAATACAAAAATTACAAGCTCTTTTACCTTACCAGCCCTGAACAGGGCCCTTTGCGGGGCATGCCCCAAGAAGTTCAGCTCTTTTGCCTGTAAAAAAAAACATACAATACCCCCCCCCAACATTACAACCCACCACCCACATACCCCTAATCTAACCCAAACCCCCCCTTAAATAAACCTAACACTAATCCCCTGAAGATCTTCCTACCTTGTCTTCACCATCCAGGTATCACCGATCCGTCCTGGCTCCAAGATCTTCATCCAACCCAAGCGGGGGTTGGCGATCCATAATCCGGTGCTCCAAAGTCTTCCTCCTATCCGGCAAGAAGAGGACATCCGGACCGGCAAACATCTTCTCCAAGCGGCATCTTCGATCTTCTTCCATCCGGTGCGGAGCGGGTCCATCTTGAAGCAGGCGACGCGGATCCATCCTCTTCTTCCGATGTCTCCCGACGAATGACGGTTCCTTTAAGGGACGTCATCCAAGATGGCGTCCCTCGAATTCCGATTGGCTGATAGGATTCTATCAGCCAATCGGAATTAAGGTAGGAATTTTCTGATTGGCTGATGGAATCAGCCAATCAGAATATAGTTCAATCCGATTGGCCGATCCAATCAGCCAATCAGATTGAGCTCGCATTCTATTGGCTGATCGGAACAGCCAATAGAATGCGAGCTCAATCTGATTGGCTGATTGGATCGGCCAATCGGATTGAACTTGATTCTGATTGGCTGATTCCATCAGCCAATCAGAAAATTCCTACCTTAATTCCGATTGGCTGATAGAATCCTATCAGCCAATCGGAATTCGAGGGACGCCATCTTGGATGACGTCCCTTAAAGGAACCGTCATTCGTCGGGAGACATCGGAAGAAGAGGATGGATCCGCGTCGCCTGCTTCAAGATGGACCCGCTCCGCACCGGATGGAAGAAGATCGAAGATGCCGCTTGGAGAAGATGTTTGCCGGTCCGGATGTCCTCTTCTTGCCGGATAGGAGGAAGACTTTGGAGCACCGGATTATGGATCGCCAACCCCCGCTTGGGTTGGATGAAGATCTTGGAGCCAGGACGGATCGGTGATACCTGGATGGTGAAGACAAGGTAGGAAGATCTTCAGGGGATTAGTGTTAGGTTTATTTAAGGGGGGTTTGGGTTAGATTAGGGGTATGTGGGTGGTGGGTTGTAATGTTGGGGGGGGGGTATTGTATGTTTTTTTTTACAGGCAAAAGAGCTGAACTTCTTGGGGCATGCCCCGCAAAGGGCCCTGTTCAGGGCTGGTAAGGTAAAAGAGCTTGTAATTTTTGTATTTTAGAATAGGGTAGGGAATTTTTTATTTTGGGGGGCTTTGTTATTTTATTAGGGGGCTTAGAGTAGGTGTAATTAGTTTAAAATTGTTGTAATATTTTTCTTATGTTTGTAAATATTTTTTTATTTTCTGTAACTTAGTTCTTTTTTATTTTTTGTACTTTAGATAGTTTATTTAATTGTATTTATTTGTAGCAATTGTGTTTAATTAATTTATTGATAGTGTAGTGTTAGGTTAATTGTAGGTAGTTTATTTAATTATTTTATTGATAGGGTAGTGTTAGGTTTAATTATATCTTAGGTTAGGATTTATTTTACAGGTAAATTTGTAATTATTTTAACTAGGTAACTATTAAATAGTTCTTAACTATTTAATAGCTATTGTACCTGGTTAAAATAATTACAAAGTTGCCTGTAAAATAAATATTAATCCTAAAATAGCTATAATATAATTATAATTTATATTGTAGCTATATTAGGATTTATTTTACAGGTAAGTATTTAGCTTTAAATAGGAATCATTTATTTAATAAGAGTTAATTTATTTCGTTAGATAAAAATTATATTTAAGTTAGGGGGGTGTTAGTGTTAGGGTTAGACTTAGCTTTAGGGGTTAATACATTTATTAGAATAGCGGTGAGCTCCGGTCGGCAGATTAGGGGTTAATAATTGAAGGTAGGTGTCGGCGATGTTAGGGAGGGCAGATTAGGGGTTAATACTATTTATGATAGGGTTAGTGAGGCGGATTAGGGGTTAATAACTTTATTATAGTAGCGCTCAGGTCCGCTCGGCAGATTAGGGGTTAATAAGTGTAGGCAGGTGTCGGCGACGTTGTGGGGGGCAGATTAGGGGTTAATAAATATAATATAGGGGTCGGCGATGTTAGGGGCAGCAGATTAGGGGTACATAGGGATAACGTAGGTGGCGGCGATTTGCGGTCGGAAGATTAGGGGTTAATTATTTTAAGTAGCTTGCGGCGACGTTGTGGGGGGCAAGTTAGGGGTTAAGAAATATAATACAGGGGTCGGCGGGGTTAGGGGCAGCAGATTAGGGGTACATAAGTATAATGTAGGTGGCGGTCGGCAGATTAGGGGTTAAAAATTTTAATCGAGTGGCGGCGATGTGGGGGGACCTCGGTTTAGGGGTACATAGGTAGTTTATGGGTGTTAGTGTACTTTAGGGTACAGTAGTTAAGAGCTTTAGAAACCGGCGTTAGCCAGAAAGCTCTTAACTCCTGCTATTTTCAGGCGGCTGGAATCTTGTCGTTAGAGCTCTAACGCTCACTGCAGAAACGACTCTAAATACCAGCGTTAGAAAGATCCCATTGAAAAGATAGGCTACGCAAATGGCGTAGGGGGATCTGCGGTATGGAAAAGTCGCGGCTGAAAAGTGAGCGTTAGACCCTTTAATCACTGACTCCAAATACCAGCGGGCGCCCAAAACCAGCGTTAGGAGCCTCTAACGCTGGTTTTGACGGCTACCGCCGAACTCTAAATCTAGGCCACAGTGTATAATTAGGCAACATCATTTATAGTATGTGTACAGGACTTTTCAATAGAGTCAAAACAGTTACATAACAGTATGCATCACTTTTTTGTAACATTCAGCTTGAGATGCCTGTTTAGAGTAAGAATACACAGTAATAGTAGTAAACCCAATAATATAATACAGTAAATAGGCTATATTAAACTGTTAAATGCCTATCAAAAAAGGGTGCAAGCAATGAGAATATATTTATATTGAAAATGAGATAAAACACTCTATGGGCTTGATGATATAATCTTCGCCAGCTCAAACCTACTTTTTCTCGCCGAATCTCGCAGGGCTTCCTCGGTACAATGATCGTAAAAAAGGGGCAGTCCCTGCGACTGGCGAGATGGCTCCTATTAAAAGTATTTGAGCTCGCTGGTTAGGGAAACTTCATTCCTTAGTACAAAGTTAGCAGGGAGCAGGGGGAGCACTTTAAAATTAAAATCCTGCAGCCAATATAACTCACATTACGCTGCTTTCTGCTTATAGCATCTTACATTCGCCTATATGTTCGTATGCATTGTTTTTCTATTGGGGTTATAAGTGTTCGTATTGTTTTGAGAAAAGCAGAAAAAACTGTGAGATTTGCAGTGCGAAAATCTTTATAGAATTACGCTGGGATTAGAGAGACATTTTCATATATGCCCATGGAACGCCCATGTTCAGCCCATTTTACGAAAAAACAACAATTACGCTTTGCATTTTGTATTTATAAGTACAAATTTCTGTGTGATTTTTGCACATCCAGTGTACTACAATTACGATTTACGTTGTGCATATTTAATTTGATTTATTCCTGTGTAAATTACATACAAATTTAACTTTTTTTGTTAACATACGATTTTTGGTGAAGAATTTTGTTACGATTTTTGATGCACCTTAACAATACAATTTTTCTCTGCTTATTTTTGTGTGAATGGTTCAAATATTTGTTTTGTATGATGTTTAAAATATGAATTTAATTGTGCATTTTTCATATGAAAATGCAGTATATGCCCCTTAGCGAGACACCCTGTTTTCACGGTAAAAAGGAGCTTTAGGGGGGGCGTGTCTGAACAGCGACTAAGATGGCTGCTTTTCTTCAAGGCTAGTGACAGGAGCTGGGGAATCCGCTATTTTCCGCTGCTTAGATCTGTTTTTTAAGTGTAACAACTTTATTCTGGGAAGCTTAACAATTGTGGAGCAATTTGATATACTTTTCACGACGAAAATTTAGCCTGTAAGACCTTAAAAGATGATGTGCGTAGTGGAGGATAACTAACAGCCTAAGCCTTCATCGCGCCCTCCCCATTTTCCTGCAGTAACAGGAAGAACAGCAATATAAGCTGTATTCTTTTAACCTGCTTTCATCTTCGAGTGATCGCAGCTTATTCTGATCTACGTATGACTATCATGGACCACTCTAAATGCATTATGGACACCATAACCTTTAAACTGCAGACCTTATTTACTAAATTTGAAGCAGAGATACTTCAGAGTATTAGGGGCTACTCAGGGGGACATAAGCCGGAAGACATACAGGAAAGAGTGCTCCCGCAATATCCCATACAGTCAGAGTCGCATTTGGAGCAGCAGCACCATACTACTAATGCTGGGCCACTACCCTGGCCTAGCTCTACTTCTATCCCATTCCAAGCTTCAGCTAAGCCATCTCAGCTCCCGGTGCATGCCACGGAGGATGCAGCCGACCCTCGTGAGCGGAGCTTGAAAGATTTGAGGGACCGGAGAGATTACACAGAGATCATATACAGCGGAAGCTATGGCTTTTTACCCCAGCTTACGGTGAAGTGGCACGCAGATGGGGACTACATGATCGGGAGCAAACAGTTCTCAACCAGAGTTGGAGTATTTGAGAGTGACTTCTGCGCTTCCCCCCAGCTCTCTTGGCGGCAGCACATTACATTATTTGAACATAAGATGAGGAGAATGGGTGTGGGGTAAGTCCGCAAATTTTATTTGCTCCGGAAAGCTCCTAGAAATCATCCTACGGGGACTTTTCAACATACTGCTCTTCAATATGGATCTGCTTATGACGACTTGATGGTCTGAAGCCTGAAGTCCACAGCTGTGTTCAAAACTCTAAAGTCTCAGAACTTTTCTATCTCCATTTAACATTTTAGCCAAACTTTGATATAAACTAATTAGCTTGCTTTGTCCTGCCTAGAGAAGTGCTGTTACATTTATGTCAGAAAAGTCGTTTTGCATCAGCTCATTTGGATTCTACATATTAGACTGTTTATTTAAGACAGCACTATTACTTGCCCATAAGTAAAGAGCACTAGTTTTGGTCCATTTGTGTACTATACATTTATTATTTAATTGACAACACTATTCATTAACATGTGCTCACTGTTATACCGTACATGAATATGTTTACCTAAGTCAGTGTCTGTTTATATGTTAGCATAGAGCAGGGGTTTTGTACTCTTACTAGTCCTAATTAGAGCAGTTTTACTATATATGTCTGAACAGTCTAATAACCTTGCTCAACAATACATGCTTCACTATGTTTGTTTAGGGGAGCTTCATTGACAAGCACTGTTCAGTAACTTCTGCCTACACTGGCATTAGTTAATTGGTAGTCTAAACTGAGCTAATACGTTTCATTAGCGTTGCTCCCATATTTGGATTGTATATATCTGCAGAGTCCAAACTGCCCATTAGCCAGAGCAGAAATGCCTATGTCTGCAATAGATATGTTTGCTCTGTAGTATCTAAAATAGAAGAGTGATGATGGCCTAAACAGAGTTGAAATGCAGTGTTGGATTTCCTTACTATTCTTATTTCTGTTATTAGATGGTAGTACAGACTCTTTTATTGTTCATAATTACATTATGTGGTCAGCTAGATCAGTCAGCAAAGTTGATCTTTGCTTGGTATGAGTATTCCCAACCTTAAATCCTTCATATATGTGTTTTTTCTTTTGTTTTGCCTTCTGCTGCTTACTTCATAGGTTGTCAGGGGTCCCAGAGTGGCCCTATTTGTAGCAGATGGAAGGTATATATAACAGGGACAAAATCTGAGGTTTTATACTGTATATATTTCCAAGTTAGAATTCTGACCATACCTATATAATTTTATTTTGGGAATGTTCTATGCAATGTAATTACCAATTGGGATGTGTTCATAGATACTGTATATGTTTTTCATGTTATTATGTTTTATCTATAATGTACCATTTGTGCATTGACAATATGTTTTATCACTCAGATGCGACTGTTTAGACATATGCTTATGTCAATAATTACATTGCACACTTACTAATGTTTATATACTGTATTACCTCAATAAAAAATTGTTTTATAAAAAAAAAGGGGGCTTTAGATCATTCCACCAGGGAAATAGAAGGACTGTCAAGCATTCTTTAATAATCTCACCAGCCCAGAGAGCTTCCAATCATCGAGCCCAATGTCTCAATGTTATAAGCAAGAGTTGCTCAGACAGGGCAGATATCATCAGTATGAACACTTATATTTAGGGCAAACAAAAATAGTCAATGCCAATTTCAATGTGCCTCGTAAAAATAGGAGACAATAACTCCCCAGAGTCAAAATTTACTATGAGAGTGGCACTCGTATATATATCAATATGTGCCCAATATGGTGCGTGTCGTGTGTTTAACCCTCTCTGTAGTCTGCAAGCAGGTGCCGAGTAGATAAAGAGTGTATATACCAATGTGTCCACACTGGGGAGAAAACTTTGTGGCAGGATTTTATTCTAAATGGATGATCTAGGCTCCGTTATGTCCAGACGCACTCCAGTACTTTTGATTAGGCACTTCTGCAATTTGAGGCACGATACATTGTGTCCCATTTCTTCTTCTTACAGATGTCCGTTGGGCAAGATGGGGCCTAATGAATTTCGTGTCACTGAATCTTGCTGATCTTGGCTCTGTGGGAACTATGTGGGGGTGTTTGTGTCTTTCAGCTTCTCTTCTTCGATCTTCCTAGAAGACTCTGTCATCAGAGATCTCGTGAAAAACGATCCAGGTTGCCTCTCAATTCCAGGCCATTGACTGCGCTGTGTCTGTTTGGTGCTGTGTGGTAACACCAGTGATGTTCATTATTGTTTGTCCCTCTGTCAGACCCCAATCTGCTTTCCCGGACCACCAGGGTTGAGGCACAGTGGGGGATGTCAATGCAGGAATGCAGTCCGAACCCCAACTATATACAAACGCACTTCCATGTGCTCTGAAGCTTGCGGCGGGGGTGTGATAGTCTTCACCACTGCTAATAGATGCCGGACACCTGACGTGTAAAGGCTGCAATGCACTCGGGCTGTTTAGGTAATATTTTCTTAGCTGTTTAAGTCGTTTTTCCTACCAATTTGCGCTTTTAATTTGGTAAATTTTCCGGAGCTCCTAATTTTAGCTGCTTACTCTTCAGCCCGCCCACTGGAAGTCCTTAAATATACTTTTTAAACATCTATAGCTTTCATTAAAAGCATTTTTGCTAATTCATGTATATTACAAAAATGCTTCTATTCAAAACTCAAATGCATCCATGTAGATCCCAATTTGGGCTGGATTGTTCCTTTAAGTAATAAACAAAATATCAAAAATGTATATCAAAAGAAATGTGATGAACAATAAACAAAGGAAGTCAATCACAAGAGACATATATGTGCAGCCACCAATCAGCAGCTAGCTTCCAGAAGTGCATTGTTTCTCCTGAGCCTACCTAGGCATGCTTTTTAACAAAAGCAAATGAGATACTAGATGTAAATTTGAAACATATTAAAATGCATGCTCTATCTGAATCATGAAAGTTTAATTTAGAATCAATTGTCTCTTTAAGTTTAGCTTTGCCTCCTATGTTAAAGGGACAGTCAACACCAGAATTTTTGTTGTTTAAAAAGAAAGATAATCCCTTTATTACCCATTCCCCAGTTTTGCATAACCAACACAGTTATAATAATACACGTTTTACCTCTGTAATTATCTTGTATCTAAGCTTCTGCTGACTGCCCCCTTATTTCAGTTCTTTTGACAGACATGCAGTTTAGCCAATCAGTGCTCAGTCCTAGGTCACTTTACGTGCATGAGCTCAATGTTATCTATATGAAACATGTGAACTAATGCTTTCTAGTGGTCAAAATGTATTCAGATTAGAGGCAGTCTTCAAGGTCTAAGAAATTAGCATATGAACCTCCTAGTTTTAGCTTTCAACTAAGAATACCAAGAGAACAAAGCAAAATTGGTGATAAAAGTAAATTGGAAAGTTGTTTAAAATTGCATACCCTATTTAAAACATGAAAGTTTTTTTTTTACTTGACTGTCCCTTTAAGCATGGGAACTGAATCTTGCTCTCACTTCTGAAACTGTAAAGGCTATGTTGGATCTTCTGCAATATTTTTTCTAGTCCTGGCCTCAGTAAAGGTTGGGGTGCAGTGGCTTACTGGCTAATAAGTTTAGACTGCACTCTCTGGCATGTTGGTTAATGCAGTTCAATGTTGTTCTTATTCCATGTTTTCTACTCTAAGAAAAGACTGTCCTTGTTAAAACAATATATTATTGTCAGACATAGGTCTGTTCAAGAGTTAAAAACCACCGTTTGCAAGAAAAAGGTAAAGCTGGGACTATGACTCTAATTGGACTTTTAACCTCATTGGAAACTAGAAAACTATTGACTACCCACAATCCAAAGTTTAATGGACAACCTCATTTTACAAACAAGAAGAAACAAGGGTGACCTTGTTGGTAACTCACCAATTTAGTGTTTTCAGTGACATGTGTGTGGGTTGCTTCATGGTAATTATGGCTACTAATTCTAATTTAAATAGACATCTGCAAATTCAGCCAAAAGGAAATAAACACCTGTGTACTATATACAAGAGTATATGAAAATGGGGCTTCCCTCCAACCTTATTTTGGCCATAGCAGGTAAGCTATATATTTAATACATTTCATTATGTGATGCATTTAGAATAAGGTAGACAGTACACACATCTTTTATTTTTTGCAACATATACCACATCTCTAATGAAAACCAGGGTGGGCTCATTAATATTTCACATGTCATCATCCGTTGTGGGGATGAGGCTGCTTTTAGAGCTTATCAGACTACCCCCTGCCGTAAGCAGAAGCTACGGAGTCACCAAGTAGCCTGGAATCCGTGGATGCCCTTCCAGCCCTGGAGAAACAGATGTGCTAAGCTGCTACAGAAAGCTTAAGGGAGTTGTATGAAGAGGGAAGTATTTAAACCTATAAATCTTAGCTCCATTCAGCCCTAGAATTCCCCAAAACTCAATATTTAAAAGATAACCTGCCCTTTACATTTAGTGTGTGTCTTGAGGGGGGAACCGTATAAGCGCAATTCAAAAAAATTAAAAACAAACAAACACACCTTCTAATGAGGAGTCTCTAGACATCAAAAAGGCCTAGATTTCACCAAGACCCCTTGGTTTAAAGCCCAGAATCGAATACCCTCTTTAAAATAAATGCCCTATATAGCTTTTAATAGCCAGGTCATCACTGTGATAATAGGGATTGCCTGTCATGAATAAATGTATTTGCGTAGAGGCCCCTTTGTACAGTTATAGATATATATCCAAAGGCTCTAATTTAACTGTTGATAATCCTTTCTTCTTTTTACAATACATGCAAACTATTTTTTAGAACCTTGTTTATCAAAAAATTTTAGTAAAAATATGAGGGTTTTTTTACACTCTTTTTTTCATATTTCTCACGTCATGATATTTATATGAAATGGTATAGTTTGAATCTGCTGAAAAAAATATTATTTGTGTGTTTTTAACTAAAAATTACCCACAGTAGGAATTAAGTGTAAGCAGTACCTAAAAATTTCAAAAACAGCTTAGTACAGAGGTGGAAATGGCTTGGCAGTTAAAGGGTTAAGGTACATTCAAATGGCTTCTAGGCAGCAATTGCTACATATGGCAAAACCAGAACAGAAACAAAAAAATTCCTGTTTTATTTATGGATGAAAGGACAAAATTAAGCCTAAATTTGCAAACAAGATGCCTATGAAACAAGGTTAAACCACCATGTGTTGGCCACAGCATGTTATCTCTCCTACCGTCAAGCACCCCACTGATATAGTACATATGACAAGCAAGGAGAATGCAGAGAGGACTGAGATGTAGGCTTTGTAACTGTTCCTTTGATCGACTGTGGTGAGAGAGTACGTATGGTGTTGTGCGTCTTTTAGATTGTATTTAGGGTAGCCCTTGGGTTCTTCTCATAAAGTGAACTTATGACCCATCTTCTATAAAAGAAGACTACCTATGGGTGTGACCTACTTTACAAGCAAAGGTAATGCAAGAAAATGCTATTATTTTGTAATATATACATGCAAGTTAATATGGAAGACCATATGTCTGTTTATATGCTTTATATTCATAGAAACATTATAACTTTGTTTTCTAACATTCGGCATGACTCTATTCTTTATGATTTTCATGCTGAAATTTGAAAAATTAGATCAGTTACATTTTTTTAATCAAAATGATTAAAGTCAAACAGAGATCAAGTTGAAACAAAAATTCCATGGCCACAAAAAATGTCTGACCGGTTTCGGTCACATAGACCGTAATCATAGAATATTTTTGAGCATCTGCAGTGGCTATTTAAACTGTTTAAAACAGTTCCTGATAGGTTAAGAACAAATAGGCCAGGAATTAACCCTTGCATAGCTACATTACAGGAAAAAGGAAAAGTGCTTAACATTTTGGGACAGTACATGTCCACAGTTTTAATGTGCACACCTTGCTATAAGAATTATACAGAAATATTCTAGAGTAACATTGTTATTAGTAGATAGAAAGCACACATATATCTAGAACACTGCACATGACATTAACCCATAGGTGGCTAGATTAGAAGGAAAAGGAGCCTCACATTTTGAAACAATACATGTAAACAGTGTTGATGTGCCAAACCTGCTAGAAATCGAATACAAAATATACACTGGAATAACATCTTCATTATTGAGGAATAAGAGGAGCACATATATCTAATAAGCACTGCATATGAAGTTTACCCATGCCCTTACAAAATAAAAGAACAGTAATATGTAAATCCATTTGTCCAATATTAAAGTGCCATACCATTTAACACATATTATATGTATATGTATAAAAGCACGTTTGCTATAGCACAAAAAATACTTAATATGGAGTCAAGAAAAAAAAAAAGGATGTAGAATAGATGCTAAGTAACTATTCATATAATAAATGTTTTAAAAGATCTTACTTTTTCAATGACAGAGTATCCCATCAATATCAACAAAGTTACTCAACAAACTCCTAAACACATGATAACCCCAGAGGGTGCAACAAAAACTTACGATTAATAATTAATAAACCATAAGTTGTTAGCAAAGATATAATAAAGCTTATTGTGCTTGTATATATTAACAGTACCTCAAGTTACTTAAAAAAACTATTTAGAAAGCACCAGACAATCTACTGCTTCATTACCTTTGCCAAAAGTTGATGATATCAAACTCAGAGTTAAAACCTTGAGGTATCAAGCTCTTTAGCTTAAAAATCCAATCAAGTGCCCTACTGGTCAGACAACTCCTAAGGGTCTATTTATGTAGGTGTGGACATACATGATCCGCTATAGAGAATCATGTCCGCCGCACATCGATAAATGCCGACAGTATATGCTGTCAGCATTTAACATTGCACCAGCAGTTCTAGTGAACTGCTGGTGCAATACTGCCCCCTGCAGATTTGCGGCCAATCGGCTGCTAGCAGGGGGTGTCAATCAACCCGATCGTACTCGATCGGGCTGATTGCTGCCCGCCACCTCAGAGGTGGCGGACGAGTTAAGGAGCAGCGGTCTTAGAACCAGTACTTCTTAAATTCTGCTTCAGTCAGAACTGAAGCAGAGAGGGTCGGAAACAGCATCCGTGCTTCATAAATAGACCCCCTAGACTTTTCTCTCAGTAGGGATTTCCTATCCATATGCTGCACTTCAAAGAACGCTTTGTTAACTACTCTCTTGGGATATCCTCTTTTACTAAGCTGATCCCTCAAATCTCTGCTCTCTTCCCGAAAGGACCTCTCCAGGGTGAAGTTACGTCTAGCTCGCATGAATTGTCCCTTTGCTATGCCCTTAAAAACATGCCTAGGGTGGCTGCTTCTGGCATGCAAAAGGCTATTCTCTGAAATAGGCTTTCTGAACAGAGCAGAGACTACAATACCATCTGATACAGAGGGGGGTAGTTATCAAGCCGTCAACCTCAAATACGCTGGAATTCCGCAGCGTATTTGTGGCGAGGCTGATTCGCCTTAGTTATCAAAGGCTAGAGACCGGCAAAAGTAGAATTTAGTGACGTAAGCTTCGATCCGCCGGACTCAGTCCGACACAGATCGATTCTTACGTCACTCCAGATGTTCCGCACACAAGTGCGGCACAATCTGACTACTTTTGCTAGTTATCAAATGACTAGCAGGTACGCTCGGCACTTTTCCGGCCCAGCGTACCTGGTTTTCAAACCGCCGCCCTGGAGGCGGCGGATCCCATAGGAATCAATGGGAGTCTGACCATAGCGAAAGTACAAGTTCTCTGCTGCCAGACATCCCATTGATTCCTATAGGAGCTGTCTACACCTAACACCCTAACATGTACCCCGAGTCTAAACACCCCTAATCCGCCCCCCCTACACCGCCGCAACTAAATAAATATATTACCCCCTAAACCGCCGCTCCCGGAGCCCACCGCAAGCTACTCTATACATATTAACCCCTAAACCGCCGCTCCCGGACACCGCCGCAACCTACATTATACCTAGTAACCCCTATCCTGCCCCCCCTATACCGCCGCCCTCTATAATAAAGTTATTAACCCCTAATCTGCCCCCCCTACACCGTCGCCACCTATAATACATTTATTAACCTCTATCCTGCCCCCCCCACACCGCCGCCACTGTAATAAAATTATTAACCCCTAAACCTAAGTCTAACACTAACCCTAACACCCCCCTAACTTAAATATGAATTAAATAAATCTAAATAATATTTCTATTATTAACTAAATTAATCCTATTTAAAACTAAATACTTACCTTTAAAATAAAGCCTAATATAGCTACAATATAAATAATAATTATATTGTAGCTATCTTAGGATTTATTTTTATTTTACAGGTAAATTTCAATTTATTTTAACTAGGTACAATAGCTATTAAATAGTTATTAACTATTTAATAGCTTACCTAGCTAAAATAAAGAGAAATTTACCTGTAAAATAAAAACTAACCTAAGTTACAATTACACCTAACACTACACTATACTTTAATAAATTATTCCTATTTAAAACTAAATACTTACCTGTAAAATAAACCCTAAGATAGCTACAATGTAATTAATAATTACATTGTAGCTATTTTAGGATTTATATTTATTTTACAGGTAACTTTGTATTTATTTTAGCTAGTTAGAATAGTTATTAAATAGTTATTAACTATTTAATAACTACCTAGCTAAAAGAAATACAAAATTACCTGTAAAATAAATCCAAACCTAAGTTACAATTAAACCTAACACTACACTATCATTAAATTAATTAAATAAATTAACTACAAATAACTACAATTAAATACAATTACATAAACTAACTAAAGTACAACAAATAAAAAAGCTAAGTTACAAAAAATAAAAAAAATAAGTTACAAACATTTAAAAAATATTACAACAATTTTAAGCTAATTACACCTAATCTAAGCCCCCTAATAAAATAACAAAGCCCCCCAAAATAAAAAAATTCCCTACCCTATTCTACATTAAAAAAGTTCAAAGCTCTTTTACCTTACCAGCCCTTAAAAGGGCCTTTTGTGGGGCATGCCCCAAAGAAAACTGCTCTTTTGCCTGTAAAAGAAAAATACAACCCCCCCAACATTAATACCCACCACCCACATACCCCTAATCTAACCCAAACCCCCCTTAAAATAACCTAACACTAATCCCCTGAAGATCATCCTACCTTGAGTTGTCTTCACTCAGCCGAGCCACCGATGGAACTGAAGAGGAGATCCGGAGTGGCAGAAGTGATCCTCCAAGGGGCGCTGAAGAAGTCTTCCATCCGATGAAGTGATCCTCCAAGCGGCGCTGAAGAAGTCTTCCATCCGGGCGATGTCATCTTCCAAGCGGCGCTGAAGATCATCTTCCATCCGGGCGATGTCATCTTCCAAGCGGGGTCTTCAATCTTCTTTCTTCAGGATCCATCTTCATCCCGCCGACGCGGAACATCCTTCTTCCCCAATGGACTAACGACGAATGAAGGCTCCTTTAAGGGACGTCATCCAAGATGGCGTCCCTTCAATTCCGATTGGCTGATTGGATTCTATCAGCCAATCGGAATTAAGGTAGGAAAAATCTGATTGGCTGATTGCTGATTCAATCAGCCAATCAGATTTTTCCTACCTTAATTCTGATTGGCTGATAGAATCCTATCAGCCAATCGGAATTTAAGGGACGCCATCTTGGATGACGTCCCTTAAAGGAGCCTTCATTCGTCGTTAGTCCGTTGGGGAAGAAGGATGTTCCGCGTCGGCGGGATGAAGATGGATCCTGAAGAAAGAAGATTGAAGACCCCGCTTGGAAGATGACATCGCCCGGATAGAAGACTTCTTCAGCGCCGCTTGGAAGATGACATTGCCCGGATGGAAGACTTCTTCAGCGCCGCCTGGAGGATCACTTCATCGGATGGAAGACTTCTTCAGCGCCGCTTGGAGGATCACTTCTGCCGCTCCGGATCTCCTCTTCAGTTGCATCGGTGGCTCGGCTGAGTGAAGACGACTCAAGGTAGGATGATCTTCAGGGGATTAGTGTTAGGTTATTTTAAGGGGGGTTTGGGTTAGATTAGGGTTATGTGGGTGGTGGGTTTTAATGTTGGGGGGGGTTGTATTTTTCTTTTACAGGCAAAAGAGCAGTTTTCTTTGGGGCATGCCCCACAAAAGGCCCTTTTAAGGGCTGGTAAGGTAAAAGAGCTTTGAACTTTTTTAATGTAGAATAGGGTAGGGAATTTTATTATTTTGGGGGGCTTTGTTATTTTATTAGGGGGCTTAGATTAGGTGTAATTAACTTAAAATGGTTGTAATATTTTTGAAATGTTTGTAACTTATTTTTTTTATTTTTTGTAACTTAGCTTTTTTATTTTTTGTACTTTAGTTAGTTTATGTAATTGTATTTAATTGTAGTTATTTGTAGTTAATTTATTTAATTAATTTAATGATAGTGTAGTGTTAGGTTTAATTGTAACTTAGGTTAGGATTTATTTTACAGGTAATTTTGTATTTCTTTTAGCTAGGTAGTTATTAAATAGTTAATAACTATTTAATAACTATTCTAACTAGCTAAAATAAATAAAAAGTTACCTGTAAAATAAATATAAATCCTAAAATAGCTACAATGTAATTATTAATTACATTGTAGCTATCTTAGGGTTTATTTTACAGGTAAGTATTTAGTTTTAAATAGGAATAATTTATTAAAGTATAGTGTAGTGTTAGGTGTAATTGTAACTTAGGTTAGTTTTTATTTTACAGGTAAATTTCTCTTTATTTTAGCTAGGTAAGCTATTAAATAGTTAATAACTATTTAATAGCTATTGTACCTAGTTAAAATAAATTGAAAGTTACCTATAAAATAAAAATAAATCCTAAGATAGCTATAATATAATTATTATTTATATTGTAGCTATATTAGGCTTTATTTTATAGGTAAGTATTTCGTTTTAAATAGGATTAATTTATTTAATAATAGAAATATTATTTAGATTTATTTAATTAATATTTAAGTTAGGGGGGTGTTAGGGTTAGTGTTAGACTTAGGTTTAGGGGTTAATAAATTTATTACAGTGGTGGCGGTGTAGTGGGGGGCCGGATAGGGGTTAATAAATATATTATAGGTGGCGACGGTGTAGGGGGGGCAGATTAGGGGTTAATAAATTTAATATAGGTTGCGGCGGGGTCCGGGAGCAGCGGTTTAGGGGTTAAACTATTTATTTAGTTGCGGCGAGGTGCGGGATCAGCAGGATAGGGGGTTAATAACTTTATTATAGAGGGCGGCAGTATAGGGGGGGCAGGATAGGGGTTACTAGGTATAATGTAGGTGGCGGTGGGCTCCGGGAATGGTGGTTTAGGGGTTAATACATTTATAAGAGTTGCGGCGGGGTCTAGGAGCGGCGGTTTAGGGGTTAGTAACTTTATTGAGTTGCGGGGGGCTCCGGGGGCGCCGTTATAGGGGGTAGAACAGTGTAGTTTAGTGTGGGTGCTTAGTGACAGGCTAGCAATAAAGCTGTCAAAAAGCCGAAGAGCAGCGAGATCGGATGAGTGATAACTCTCACAGTCCGCTGCTCATCGCCCCGTACTTGGTGCGCGGCTTTTTGACAGATTTATTGATAACTTAGGCGAATTTTTTCAGGTCAGCGGCGGCGAAGGTAGGTGAGCTTAGGCGGGCGTATTGAACCGGCGAAGGCCGGAAAGTTGACACGTTGATAACTACCCCCCAATGCCTTTTAGGGAAACATCCAAAAAGTTGATGTTATCCTTCTGCCATTCATAGGTAAACTGAAGACCCAAGTAATTTAAATGAAGGCCATCCACAAAGCTTTTAGCCATACTTGAATCTGAAGACCAAACATATTTGATAACATATGCTGAGGCACATCAATCCATAGACGTGGGCCCTCTCCTACCAACCCATAAGCAGGTTGGCGTAAGAGGGAGCAAATTTAGCTCCCAAGGCAGTGCAACGCCTCTGGAGGTAGTAACACCCCTGAAAGATAAAGAAATTATGCTCTAACATGATTTTAACCACTGACAAAATCCTTCATTTCAGAAGAAAAAACAGTATACGGGTTCAAAAAATATCTTATGGCCAAAAGGCCCTGTAAGTGTGGGATAGAGGAGTACAGTGAAACAACTTCCACAGTCAGCCAACTGTACTCCTCTCTCCATTAGATATTTTCCATAACCTGTAACGCTAATGCTAATATAGCTGCGCAACCTATAAACAAGGGGTTGCAAAAAGTGATCTGCCCATTTGGACAGGTGCTCAAGTAGCGAGCCAATACGTCTACTTTTTGCCTGCCTTTCACATTATCAAGTCTTTTATCACCTTGGGGAGGTGGTGAAAAATGGGAGTCACTACCCATTCTCCAGCTTTGCACAACCAACATTGATATATTAATATACTTTATGACATTTAAACCTCTAAATTTCTGCCTGTTTCTAAGTAACTACAGACAGCCTTTTATCACATGCTTTTTATTTGCTTTTCACAACAGGAGACTGCTAGTTCATGTGGGCCATATAGATAACATTGTGTTCACGCCCGAGGAGTTATTTAAGATTTAGCACAACCCAATACTAAATGCAAGTCAATAGATAATAAATAAAAAGTCATGTGATCAGGGGGCTGTCAGAAGAAGTTTAGATACAAGGTAATCACAGAGGTAAAAATAATATTAAAGGAACAGTCAACACCAGAATTTTTGTTGTTTTAAAAGATAGATAATCTCTTAATTAACCATTTCCCAAATTTGCATAACTAACACAATTATAATAATACACGTTTTACCTATGTAATTACCTTGTATATAAGCCTCTGCAGACTGCCCCCTTACTTCAGTTCTTTTGACTGACTTGCATTTCAGCCAATCAGTGCTCACTCCTCGGTAAATTCACATGCATGAGCTCAATGTTATCTATATGAAACACATGAACTACAGTGGCCACTGTTTTTTTGATCTTTTATTGTTTAACTGTTTGTATTTATATATTCTGCACTGCTATTTTGATTTTTGAATTTTGTTCACTATACACAAATTCTGTTATGATTGGCCAATCTTTGTCAGAGATATTTTGAAGGTTGCATTTTGAAGGTTGCAGTTTATACATATTTTAGATTACGTAACTGTTTTGACGTATATCTATTGCCACTTAGCTTGCACGTTCACAGATATTTGATTTAGCACCAAGTTGTGCAACACAGTTTTATTGTGCTCTTTCTATACACACTGTCACTTCTATTTGTTAACCCACACCACCTCAACGACACGGGATTGTAGCTCACAGACATAGCTGATAAGATTAAGGACAAATCTCCCTTCACACACTAAAATTTGGGACAGTTTTATTTACCTTTATATTTTTCTACTCCAAGATATCTTCTACACACCATTTACATATTCTAGTTTGGGAAGTTGCATATATATTTTTTACTCTATACATTTGTAGAATTTTGGTGTAGCCTATCTTCATCAGACCAAGTGTCCACCCTAGTCTAAGGACATTCTGAGTACTGTATACTGGGAAACCAGGTATTTTTAGCGATCCTCACAAAGACAAGTGCCTTTGATTTTATTACCCTGTATCACACTTAGCCATTGTCAAAGGCAAGTGTCTCTGAATGTATTCTCTTGTTTTTACTAGTCATTTTTATATTTCTTAAGTTGTTTAGCACATGTACCATGCTTATTTGTAATTAAAGTGTAATTTATTTTACTTTATTTTACGTAATTTTGTGTTTAGCTTTTGTTAGTTCAGACCCAGCCTATTTTGGCGCTTTGGTATCCATTGTATTGCATTGAAACACATGAACTAATGCCCTCTAGTGGTGAAAAACTGTCAAAATTTATTTAGATTAGAGACGGCCTTCAAGGTCAAAGAAATTAGCATATGAACCTCCTAGGCTTAGCTTTCAACTAAGAATGCCAAGAGAACAAAGCAAAATTGGTGATAAAAGTAAATTGTAAAGTTGTTTAACATTACATGCCCTATCTGAATCACAAAAGTTTTTTTTGGACTTGACTGTCCCTTTAATATAACTGTGTTGGTTATTCAAAACTGGGGAATGGTTAATAAAGGGATTATCTATCTTTTAAAACAATACAAATGCTATTTTAGACTGTCCCTTTAAGTAAGGAGCCACCTATACAAGAGGAGGACAAGTTGGAGAACACAGAAAAACACACCAGACCAACATTACCCACAAGCTAATTGTCCTAACAGGAATTTGTCTGAGAGTGAGTTCGGTTCCTGCTGCAGTAAGGCATGCTGTACCTTTAAGGAGGCCTAGAAGATTAAATGAGGTTTTAATTTTAGTAGTCTATATTAGCTCTTTGTTTGCAGCATTATGTTGCTTGTGTATTGAGTTCATGACCTCTTACTCTGGCAGTTTGTTGTTTGGATATACTGGTTTGACTTTTGCTTTCCCTTACTACACTTCTGTATTAACCTCTTGCTTTTGACTAACTTGGGCTAGATTACAAGTGATTAAATACTGCTAAAATATATATTTATTTTATGGATTATTTAGACTTTTTTAAAGTATCTATAATAATTATATTAATAATTATTATCCATATTTTTAAATATTTCATATTTAATAATTCCATAATGCACTTTAAGATATCTAAGTTTTCATATGTGCTAACCCGACCTAAAGCGTGAAACCCAAAGTGTGTTCTTCACATAGAATTTTTTTTCATTTTTATTATTAAATATAAATATATATGTCTCTGATAATGTTAATGTAAAATATATATACGTATATATACACCTATATATCTATAGGAATAGATATACAGCTATAAGAATAAAAATATCCACTGAAGTGTATGGGGTGAATGCGTTGCGATATCCAAAGTCCTGAAGTTAGTGTGTGTCAGTTTTGCTTGCGCATACATTTTTTACTTTCTGACTATCTGACACACGCAAAAAGCTAACTTCTAGCAACGTTTACGCAACAGCGTAAGCGCTAAATAGCACTACACTTGTAATCTAGCGCTTGGTATTTGACTTTAGCTTGTTTATGGACTCTGCATTTGTTAAATTATTTTCTGCTGCTTCTCCCTGTGAGGCTTTGACCTAGACTGTCGGATTCTGAATTCCCTTATTCCCTATCTATATATAGTGACTTTAAAAAAGTTTTTTGTATTTGACTATGCTCTGTATACTATTGCTGCTGTTACCTGAATCTCCAGTGCTTATTCACCTTGGATGTCTTTGCTTTCGAGAGATCTGCATTAAAGTCACCTATGTGAGTTTGTCTTTGTCTGGATAGCGAGACTACACTTTTACAAAATGATGTTTTCCTGTGAGATTTAGATTTAAGAATTTGCAGTTTCATTATAGTACTTATTTGTTCTTTTGCTTGTAGGTGCTGATTAAAGTACTAGAGAGATTTCAGCAACTAAGTTTAGTCTTATCGTTCTCTTACCGCTAGCTCCTGCCCGGTTACTGTGTTTAATTTGCAGTGTCCCAGTAAGGATTTGTGGTAAGTTGGGCCTCTCAGCAATTAACTCTAACTTATACTTTGGGACAACATTATTCCATATGAGGTTGGAGAAGATGCAGGCCCAGCCAGGAAAACTGTGTACTGTTTGTTACATAATGCACAAGCCTAAAACTGGAATTAGCAGATATTACCCAGACTATTAAAGGGCTATAATACCCAAATGTTTAAACATTTGAAAGTGATGCAGCATAGCCTAAAACTGGAATTAGCAGATATTACCCAGACTATTAAAGGGCTATAATACCCAAATGTTTAAACACTTGAAAGTGATGCAGCATAGCTGTAAAAAGCTGACTAGAAAATATCACCTGAACATCTCTATGTAAAAAAGAAAGATATTTTACCTCAAAAGTTCCTCAGTAGCCACATCCCATTGTAAAGGACTTCTAAGCAGCATATCAGTATGTCTGTCCCAGGACAGCCGAAGGGATGAGCCTTGTGCACTCTCATGTTATTTCCCTATTCAGTGTAAGGAAGTTTACAATGAAATCTCATGAGAGTTAAGTCAAATCTCATGAGATCACAGTAAAAGAGTTAATGACCTCAACACTGCTGATGCTGATTGGCTGCTGTTCATTTCTTCATTATTATTTTTTTACCTGCAGCTGAGCAACAACTGAGTATAACTTTTTACACAGAACTTACTCTGCTGAGCTGAGGAAATTGTGAGGTAAAAATTATCTTCCTTTTTTACATAGAGATGCTCAGGTGATATTTTCCTGTCAGCTTTTTACAGTTATACTGTATCAGTTTCAAGTGATTTAGCATATGAGTATTATGTCCCTTTAATTTCATTACTGTGCAAGTAGCTTCTTTTGCTAAATCTTTGCATGATATACAAGCTAATCAGTTTAAATATTTTCAGTATTTTAATATCAATCTTGATATAGCTTTGAAAGCAACTTCTCATTTACCTCACACCACTGCAAACATTTCTAATTGTTACGGTTACCCTTAGTCTCGCTGAGAGATGGACCGCTTAGTAGCCTGGATCCCTATTGCTAAAGAGGGGAGAAGCTGCTTTCCATAGTATTCTATATGAGTCTCGCAAATATAGAATAATCTCCCTTAGCTGCAGTACCGCTAGGATACCCTTCTGCCCACAAAAACGAGTCAACGCTGCGATTGAGGGTCAAACAAGAACTCAGGACTGGGATGCCCAGCCTGCTTTTTATTAAGGTTACATGCACACAGGGCACTCCCAGGGGGAGAGGGGGGGAAGCACAAAATCCCCCATCACACATTTAGATAGAGAGCACTGTCCTTTGACAGGCCACAATAGGATTACAGTACTTAAGATAACAAGTTTACAAGTTCATCTTATCAATTAGCAGTCTGGCTCCAGAGGTGATTAGACAATAGTTTCTAAAAGCTGAAAAAAAAGAGTTAACTCTTTATGAAATGATACTTGTTACGGTTTTCTTGGAGCCCTTCTTAGGCGCTGGCTTGCTGGTTCAGGCATTGCTGCTGGGAAATAAGCTCTTCACAACAAAATAACTAATGCTTCTGTAACAGTGCTCCCTTTCTGTGGAACACTCTGGCAGACACGGTCTGACCCCTTTTCGGGGCAGACTAAGGCTGTCCAGACCGCTGATTATGCGGGGCTGAGGTCGGTTTGTCTGGACAACCCGTCGGCGTTGCCATTCTGTTTCCCAGGTCTGTAAGTAATGGTGAAATTGAAGGGTTGCAACGATAAGCTCCAACGTAATAGCCTGCCGTTATCTCCAGAGACCCGGTTCAGCCACACCAACGGGTTATGGTCGGTGACCAGAGTGAACTCCTGACCATATAAATAGGGAGTCAATTTCTTTAATGCCCACACCAAAGCCAAACACTCCTTTTCGACCGCTGCATAGCTGACTTCGCGGGGCAGGAGCTTCCGGCTGATGTAGGCAACTGGATGCTCCCCTCCATCTTCGCCTACTTGGCTGAGGACGGCTCCCAGCCCGAACATGGAAGCATCTGTATGGACGATAAAACGTTTGTTAAGGGCTGGGGCCGCCAAGACAGGAGCGTTAATTAGAGCATTTTTGAGAGCCTGGAAAGCCGTTTCACAGTGGGGAGACCACAGGACCTGTCGAGGTAAGTTCTTCTTGGTCAAGTCAGTCAGGGGTTTGGCAAGTGTGCTGTAGTCTGGTACGAACCGTCTATAGTACCCTGCCGTGCCCAGGAAGGCTAGGACCTGAGTCTTAGTGATGGGGGTGGGCCAATTGGCGACAGCTTCTATTTTGGCCGGCTCTGGTCGCTGCTTTCCACACCCCACCCGGTGACCCAGGTACTGTACCTCGGCCATCCCAAAGTGGCATTTTTCTGGCTTCAGAGTCAGGCCAGCAGCCCGGATCTGATCCAGAACCATTCCCACATGAGCTAAGTGGTCCTCCCAGGACTCACTGTGGATCGCTATGTCGTCCAGGTAGGCGCAAGCAAAACTCTGGAAGCCATCCAGGAGCCTATCCACCAAGCGCTGGAATGTAGCTGGGGCATTCTTCATCCCAAACGGCATTATCCTAAACTGATATAAGCCGAATGGGGTGACGAATGCCGACTTGGGGATAGCCTCCGGGGCCAGGGGAATCTGCCAGTAACCTTTGCAGAGGTCAATAGTGGTCAGGTAATTTCCCCTGGCTATACGATCGAGTAGCTCGTCTACCCTGGGCATAGGGTAAGCGTCCGTCACGGTATTTTCATTGAGCCTCCGATAGTCTACGCAGAACCGGGTGGTCCCATCTTTCTTGGGCACCAAGACAACTGGGGAGGCCCAGGGACTATCGGAGGGCTCAATTACCCTGAGCTGGAGCATCTCATCGATCTCCTTCTTCATTCCTGTCCTAACTGCTTCGGGGATTCGGTACGGAGCCTGGCGCAAGGGAGCTTGTCCCGGAGTATCTACCTGGTGGGTGGTTAAAGTAGTGTACCCTGGCTTCGGGGAGAAGGTGAGGTGTTTAGACTGGAGGAGTTGGTTGAGCTGCTCCCTTTCAGTGGGGCTAAGTCGGTCCCCTATCTGAACCTGCGCCACTATACCTGTGGGGAGGCTCTTTTCTAATAGGTCTGGAATGGGTAGACTGTCGGGGTCTTCCTGAGGGGAACAACATACGGCCGTCACGTTCTCTGGCCGCTCAAAATATTCCTTGAGCATGTTTACATGGAATGTCTTTCTAAGATTGTTGTCGTGGCAGCTAGCTATCACATAAGTGGTGTCTCCCCTTTTCTCTACGATCTGGTAGGGACCCTGCCAGGACGCCTGCAATTTGTCTGTCTTCACCGGCTTAAGTACTAACACCTTTTGTCCTATGGTGAAGATTCTCTTTCGGGCCCCCCGATCGTACCATACTTTCTGTCTTCTCTGGGCCAACTGGAGATTAGCCCGCACGGATTTGGCTAATTGCTCCATTCGGTCCCTGAGTTCCAGCACGTATGGCACAATGGGGACACCGTCAGCCTCCATCTCTCCCTCCCAGTGCTCCCGGATCAGGTTTAGGGGTCCCCGTACCTTTCTTCCGTAGAGCAACTCGAAGGGAGAGAACCCTGTCGTTTCCTGGGGCACCTCCCGATAAGCAAATAGGAGGTGCGGCAGGAAGCGTTCCCAGTCTCGGTATTCCTGAGTGAACGTCTTGAGCATTTGCTTGAGGGTCCCATTGAACCTCTCACATAGCCCGTTCGTCTGGGGGTGGTATGGGGAGCTCAGGAGGGACTTAATTTTGCAAACCTGCCAGAGTTGTTGGGTCAATTCAGCCGTAAATTGGGTGCCTCGGTCGGATAGGATTTCTTTTGGAAATCCTACCCGGGAGAACACCTGTACTAGTGCATTCGCTACCGTATCCGCTTGTATGTTGGATAGGGCGACAGCCTCTGGGTACCTGGTAGCGTAGTCCACTACGGTAAGAATGTATCGCTTACCGGAGGGACTAGGGGTAGCCAGTGGTCCCACTAGGTCAATAGCAACCCGGCTGAAGGGTTCCTCTACAATGGGCATATTTACTAGCTGGGCTTTAGGGTGATCGCCTCGCCTTCCTACTCGTTGACACACATCGCAGGTGTTACAGTAAGTTCTAACGTCAGCGTGCACCCCTGGCCAAAAGAACGTGTGAGTAATGCGGTGTAGGGTACGGGTAACGGCTAGGTGGCCTGCTAAGGGGATGTCGTGGCCTATTTTGAGGATTTCTTGACGGTATTTGTGGGGCACTACCAGCTGTCGCCTACGCTGTCCCCTTTTCTCTGTCCAGCGGTATAGTTTCCCTTTTTCCCATAAGAATGTTTCGTTATCTGCCCCGCTCCCTCCGGTCTCTGCTCGTTCCCGGTACTTTTGTAAGGTCGGGTCAGTCTTAGACTCTGCCTCGAAAGCATCTGGGGTGTCCCAGGGTATGGGGCCTAACCTGTCAGGCAAGGTCGGGGTAGGTCTTACCTGTGTCTCCCGCACTGGTGAGAGCTCTCGCTCCGTCCGGGCTTGGGCCCGTGTAGTCACTGGGTCCGCCTCGTTGTTGCATACTGGAGCATAGGCAGAAGTCATGGGGCCCAAATCGTTGCCCAGTAGTACTTCGGCAGGTAAATTATCCATTAGGCCCACGTTCACAGCCCCCTTTCCCGCTCCCCAATCAAGATGCACTTTAGCTGTTGGAATTTTGTACACATCCCCCCCCGCCACTCTAACGGCCACAGTCTGTCCGGATCGCTTGTGCTCTGGCACCAAATGACTCTGTACCAGCGTGATAGTAGCCCCTGTGTCTCGCAATCCCTCGGTAGATCGCCCCTCGAGCCATACCCTCTGCCGATGGTGCTGGCGGTTATCTGAGGCAGCATATACAGGGTCTGCCTCGTGAAGCGGCCCCACATATCCCTCCATAGGGGCCTCTTGGTTAACACAGAGGGCCCGGGCCGGACGATAGGACCCAGAGGGGTAATTGTAATTCCTGGGTGTCTGGTGCGTATTAAGGGGGCAGCTAGCCATGAAATGCCCTGGTTGCTTGCATCGGTGGCAAGTCGGTCTGGGACGCTCAGAGCTGTTATTGGGTGGTCCTGAGTGTCGGACGGGCCTTGTGGGCACCGGGGCTCGGAATTCAGTACGAGGGGGTGCACGGTAAACCTCTCTGGATTCGACCCGTGCTGGAGCTCGGTAGTTCATGGGTTCGTGAAGACGGGAGTCATAATGTTCATCGGCCAATTTGGCTGCTTCTTCTAAGGTAGAAGGCCGCCTGTCTCGCAGCCATTCCTTCCCTTGCTGTTCCATGCCATTATAAAAATGTTCTAAGAGAAACAATTGTAAAATTTCCTCCCCAGTCACCGCTTTACTTCCGCTCAGCCAGTGATTTGCCGCTCTCCGCATTCGGTGCGCCCATTCCATATGGGTATCGTTAGGCTTCTTTTCCGTGCCCCGAAACTGTCGGCGATACGTGTCCGGAGTTACAGCGTACCGTCGCAACAGTGTCTCCTTAACTAGCTCATACTGTGTCACTTCCTCAGCACCCAGAGTACGAAAGGCTTCCAGGGCTCGCCCGGATAGTTTCCCAGACAATATCGTGGGCCACTCTCTGTTGGGAATCTGGTGCAGGGCACATTGCCTTTCGAAGTCCGCCAAATATTCATCAATCCCTGTCTCGCTCTCTAGGAAGGGTCGAAATGCCGCATAGGGTATCTTGGGCCTCCCAGCATTTTCGACAGGGATGATTACCTGCGGGGCTTCAGCATTGCGGTGTGCATTCGCTAGGTTGAGTTCGTGGGCTCGAGTCTCTCGTATATCCTCGTCCGCCTCTGCCATCAACTGCTGTACCAATTCCATGGAGGGGTTCGGCCCGTATAATGAGAGCCTTTCCCGAACAATCCTGGTTTTTTCGTCACTAATCGTGGTCGGTGTTTCCGCCATTGTGAAGCTCTGATCCAGTTCGGTCAATTCTGCGATCAGCTCTCTCCTCGGCCGGTTGCTGGCGTACCCCCCTCTGCTTTCAAGTAAATCCTTTTGGGTTGTACGCTTCAATTTTTCGTAAGCGCTCTCCATCCGTTCTGTACCTCTCCTAGGAAATCCAGGAAAATCCCGCCGCTGCCGCCAAATGTTACGGTTACCCTTAGTCTCGCTGAGAGATGGACCGCTTAGTAGCCTGGATCCCTATTGCTAAAGAGGGGAGAAGCTGCTTTCCATAGTATTCTATATGAGTCTCGCAAATATAGAATAATCTCCCTTAGCTGCAGTACCGCTAGGATACCCTTCTGCCCACAAAAACGAGTCAACGCTGCGATTGAGGGTCAAACAAGAACTCAGGACTGGGATGCCCAGCCTGCTTTTTATTAAGGTTACATGCACACAGGGCACTCCCAGGGGGAGAGGGGGGGAAGCACAAAATCCCCCATCACACATTTAGATAGAGAGCACTGTCCTTTGACAGGCCACAATAGGATTACAGTACTTAAGATAACAAGTTTACAAGTTCATCTTATCAATTAGCAGTCTGGCTCCAGAGGTGATTAGACAATAGTTTCTAAAAGCTGAAAAAAAAGAGTTAACTCTTTATGAAATGATACTTGTTACGGTTTTCTTGGAGCCCTTCTTAGGCGCTGGCTTGCTGGTTCAGGCATTGCTGCTGGGAAATAAGCTCTTCACAACAAAATAACTAATGCTTCTGTAACACTAATCTCTCTGAATCAGCCTCTGTTATTAAAGAAGCTAATCTGCCTGTGCCAGATAAATGTAAAGGGGAGTGGCCTCATTTTAGAACCTTTATTATAGCCTGTGAGGTAATGTTTCCTTTTAAACTCAAAACTTTTTGTTCAGATTTTTTAAAAGTTAGAACTACTATTTCTTTGTTATAGGATGAACCCCTTAGATAGGGTTATAATTTGTTATTAATTGTGGACAAAACTCTTAATACACAGGATTCTTTAGTTGGTGCAATGAGGCTTCTTTATGATGATGCCCAATCTTTTATTAGATTTCTTACTCTGGATAAAAATCCTATAGAGGACTTCATTGCTAGATTTAGTTTGTTATCGAGTGATGGAAAAAACACAGAAGATCAGTCCCCTGTAACTAACAAGAGCAAATGTTATTGGCACACAGGTGGTACTAGAGAACTTCCCGGCAACACCCGAAGCTTGCAGATGTCCTAAACTCTACTAAGAGATTGAGAAGAAGGTCAGCTGCTACTCCCTTAATCCTCTGTTCTAGGAACTATCCACTGAGGGATGCCATAAGAATAAATCCTGCAGAGCACCTCCATCTCTGCCTACCTCCTAGATGAGACAAAGAACTACTAGGAGGGAAGGGGAAGTAGGAGGGATAGTTGAATGCTCTGGTTGGGGTGTCTTTGTCTTCTACTGGTGGTCAGGTGATGTAATTCCCATTTGTAAGAAAAGGATTTCATGGACTCTTGCTACCATTAGAAATAAATATATATATATATATATATATATATATATATATATATATATATACACCAAAATAACATATACATTTATAAGTAAACAAGCTTGTCTACTTATAAATATAAAGTTAGTCCAATAAAAAAAGTATCATTGCTTAATGCAATACTCTTATTATTGTGGTATCTCAATCACTGGCTAACATGGCTATATATCCAGAATGTGGTATAGGATTCCTGGTAACTCACTTTGCAATATTATTGCTTCTTTCTGCCATGGGTGCACTTCAAAATACTAATACAGTCCAACAAATAGGAAGGCACTCACCAGGTCTTAATCTCTTATTTCTTTATTAGATATGATATTTCGGGGTAACCCCCATCCTCAGATGAACATATTGGGGCCGATTTATCATCGGCCTGTCTGACATGATACGCTGTCGGCATTTATCATTGCACAAGCAGTTCTTGTAAACTGCTTGTGCAATGCCGCCCCCTGCAGATTCGCTGCCAATCGGCCGCTAGCAGGGTGTGTCAATCAGCCCGATCGTCAGCAGGCGGACAAGTTATGGAGCAGCGGTCTTAAGACCGCTGCTTCATAACTGCTGTTTCTGGCGAGCCCCAATGTGTATATATGAGTGTAACACTTTATTTTAATGCATTTAGGTCTTCAGTCACGCTAAAACAAAAGAGGAACAGCCGCACAACAAGAGGCACCAGCAAAAAAGGGCTGAGTAAAAGTTAAGAAAACTTTATTGGTACATTACATCAAAGGAAGGTGGCAGGCAAACATCCTTGCCTGCCACCGATAGTCACGCTAACCCGACAAGTGCAAATTTAGTTTGTGCTCCGGTGTTCACGTTTACTTTAAGCTTGTAATATTCGTGCAAGTTAGCATTGGTGCAATATTTAAATTTCGTGCACGCTAATGTTAGCTCGCCACTTCTATTCTAGACCCTTAATGAAGTACAGTATTTCCACATAGAAATATTTCAGATTGATTTTAGAATTTAGTAGAAAACTCTTTATAATTTCTGTTGTCAAAATGATGTGTTATGCATTTTTATTACCAACAAAAAGTAGTTTAACCAATAAACAGTCTTTCATTATTAATAATCAATTTTATGATATACACTACTTAAGTTGTTTTAAAGTTTCATGGGATATTCATAAACGCAAAGTTAAATCAAAATGTTTTACAGTGCATTATGGGCCAGATAATGATAGTGTGGGCCATGATACGTGAAAAGCTGGACCGCGCTAACATTAGCGCAACTTAATACTATAAGTTCATGGTAAAGCAAATTAACCAGAGATGGGTTAGTATGGTTGACTTTGCTCTAGTGCCACTTATACTTTCAATGGATATTGCAGCTTGAGCTCATATTACAAATGGAAAGTTATAGTTCGCACTTGAATGAAAGCTGAAACTGCGCTAGAATATTTAGCGTGACTTTATTTATTTATAAAATATTTTACCAGGAAGGATACATTGAGATTTCTCTCGTTTTCAAGTATGTCCGGGGACCACAAAACATTGCATTGATACAATAGAGTACAATAAAATACAAAAACATTAATAATACACAATATATGCAAAATTTAACATAGAACAGGTAGGAAATATATAATCAACCATTACAGGTGCATTCTGTTTTGAGATATGTAGAGAGGGATCTCTTAAAGGATTTTAGGCTTGGGGAAGGTTTGAAAGTGTGCGGGAGGTCGTTCCATAATTGTGGTGCTCTGTAGGAAAAGGAGGATCGAGCTGCTTTCTTTTTGTTTTGAGGAAAACTAAATAATGTGTTGGGACTGGATCGGAGGTTATGGGAGGTGAGAATAGCCGGGGAGAGCATTCTGCTCAGGTAAGGTGGGATCTTCCCATAAAAGCTCTTAAACACAAGGCTGGAAAGATGGAGGGTGGGCCTGGATTCCAGCGACAGCCAGTTTAGTTCTTTTAGCATGTCACAATGGTGGGTCCTGTAGTTACATTGTAGCACAAAGTGGCAGAACGAGTTATACAATGTATTAAGTTTATTAAGGTGCAGGTGCATATACTACATTCCCATAATCAATGATTGGCATCAACATTTGCGGTACAATCTTTTCCTTTACTGTAGGGCTTAGGCAGGATTTGTTTCTGTACAGGGCACCTAGTTTTGGATAAAGTTTAGAGCCAAGTTTTTCTATGTGGAGGCCAAAAGATAGATTGGGGTCTAACAACATACCCAAGTATTTGAAAGAGTGGACTGCGGTCAGCGTGCAATTTGATTTTGTTATGATGCGTAGATGGGAATTTTGTAGTTTGTGTAATTTAAATACCGTTACAAAGATCATTTGAGACCTGAAGTAAACTGTAAGGGTTAAAAAAAAGTTGCACAAGACATATTCAAAACACATTAAAATAAACTATTACACACATTTATACTTTTTAAGATAAATACATACTTTTAATTTTAATATAATAAAAAGGTTTTAAAATGGTTAAAACAGATATGGTACTGTATATGACATATATATTGAACCATGCAATATCATTTTTATTCATTTTTTTCTTTCAATTTAATTCATTCTGTAATATAATTGTTACAATATTTGCAGATGAAGCTCCTTCCTTTAATCCATATATAGGCCAAGTAGACAATAAACAAATACAGACAATAAACAAAATAAATCTAAACTCTTGCCCAGAGTCCTATATAAAATAAAATGTAAACCAATGTACAGCACATTTTCAATATAGTAACTAGGAATAAGTCCTAGAAAAGAAAAATATAAAACATTCCCACCCTCTTATCCAATGTTATATTGTACTAGACAAATCTTTAGAGTCTTCTCCTCTGGAAAGAGAGGGAAGAAGAGAGAGAGAGAGAACAATTTCCCATCCTCTTTTTCTCCCCATCGCCCAAAAAGATTAAGCCACTCTCCCTCATGACTATACAGGGGTCCTTTATACAAATACATTAGGGTATTCTCCCACACTAAAAAAACAACCATACAATAATAATAGGGGAGCTATACCACACACAATACTGTAAATGAAAGATAAATCTCTGTATCTGATCCAAAAGTGTTTTTTGTTTTTACACAGATCAGCTGTAAACTGAATTTTTATTACATTTTTTTATACTTTTATCAAGTTCTTTTTATCTTTTGTTCTTCAATAGAACACGCTTTAATATAACTATCCCATTTTTTTTTACACTGTATACTTCATTATCTTTTTATCTTCTAGAGCACAACGCTCCAGTACTAAACAGATATCTTATTTTTAAACTCACCTAATAAAGGAGCTTCTTAAAGATCCACTTATTTAGAATTATACTACTAGCTATCAAAATTGTAAAAATCAATCAATTCTCTATTCTTCTATATGTTACTTTTTGGGAGCAAGAAAATAACTGACTCTAGATTAAGCTTAATATTTTCTTTTGAAATCTTACTTAACCAAAAACTAATATTGCCCCAAAACTGATTAATCAAAGGACAAGACCAAACATAGTGTATCACTTCTGCCATTGGGCATTGCATTTTATACATCTATCCGTAAAACTCCTATTCCATCTATGTAATAAAGAAGGTGTCAAACATATCTGGCTGATGATATTGACATGGTATTCTCTTTTACTTGTGGATTGTTCTGTTTTCTGTGCCTTCCTTACAGCAGTAGTTATACGTTCTTCATTGATTTCTAACAGCCCTTTTATATGTCATTATAGAATTAGATTCCAAAAATTTCTGACACCTTTGTTCTCCATCAGCAATTTATATAGGTCACATCCATTCCTTTATAGTATCCATCCCTTTAATTTCCTCTGCTGCAGCTTACTCCTTGGTCACTAGAATGCTCATCCTTTTTGTGATTACTGGTTGCTTGCACTTGTCTTGCTGCTCTCCTATAAAATGGCTGACCCTTCCCCCATTCAGGAGCTCTGGCATTAAGGATTTCCCTGTTTCCATAATGTCTGTCCTAGGAGCCCTCTCCAAACCCGTCAGTCTTGTAAGTTGCAATCCAAGCCTGTGAGTCTCGTAAACTGCATTCCAAGTCTGTGTATCCTGCAACCTGTTATACAAGCCAATCAGTACTGTGATCTGCTATTCCAAGTCTGTGTACCCTGCAACCTGTTATACAAGCCAATCAGTACTGTGATCTGCTATTCCAAGTCTGTGTACCCTGCAACCTGTTATACAAGCCAATCAGTACTGTGATCTGCTATTCCAAGTCTGTGTACCCTGCAACCTGTTTTACAAGCCAATCAGTACTGTGATCTGCTATTCCAAGTCTGTGTATCCTGCAACCTGTTATACAAGCCAATCAGTACTGTGATCTGCTATTCCAAGTCTGTGTACCCTGCAACCTGTTATACAAGCCAATCAGTACTGTGATCTGCTATTCCAAGTCTGTGTATCCTGCAACCTGTTATACAAGCCAATCAGTACTGTGATCTGCTATTCCAAGTCTGTGTACCCTACAACCTGTTATACAAGCCAATCAGTACTGTGATCTGCTATTGCAAGTCTGTGTACCCTACAACCTGTTATACAAGCCAACCAGCACTGTGATCTGCTATTCCAAGTCTGTGTATCCTGCAACCTGTTATACAAGCCAATCAGTACTGTGATCTGCTATTCCAAGTCTGTGTATCCTGCAACCTGTTATACAAGCCAATCAGTACTGTGATCTGTTATTCCAAGTCTGTGTACCCTGCAACCTGTTATACAAGCCAACCAGTACTGTGATCTGCTATTCCAAGTCTGTGTATCCTGCAACCTGTTATACAAGCCAATCAGTACTGTGATCTGCTATTCCAAGTCTGTGTACCCTGGAACCTGTTATACAAGCCAATCAGTACTGTGATCTGTTATTCCAAGTCTGTGTACCCTGCAACCTGTTATACAAGCCAATCAGTACTGTGATCTGCTATTCCAAGTCTGTGTACCCTGGAACCTGTTATACAAGCCAATCAGTACTGTGATCTGTTATTCCAAGTCTGTGTACCCTGCAACCTGTTATACAAGCCAATCAGTACTGTGATCTGCTATTCCAAGTCTGTGTACCCTGCAACCTGTTATACAAGCCAATCAGTACTGTGATCTGCTATTCCAAGTCTGTGTACCCTGCAACCTGTTATACAAGCCAATCAGTACTGTGATCTGTTATTCCAAGTCTGTGTACCCTGCAACCTGTTATACAAGCCAATCAGTACTGTGATCTGCTATTCCAAGTCTGTGTACCCTGCAACCTGTTATACAAGCCAATCACTACTGTGATCTGCTATTCCAAGTCTGTGTACCCTGCAACCTGTTATACAAGCCAATCAGTACTGTGATCTGTTATTCCAAGTCTGTGTACCCTGCAACCTGTTATACAAGCCAATCACTACTGTGATCTGCTATTCCAAGTCTGTGTATCCTGCAACCTGTTATACAAGCCAATCAGTACTGTGATCTGCTATTGCAAGTCTGTGTACCCTACAACCTGTTATACAAGCCAACCAGTACTGTGATCTGCTATTCCAAGTCTGTGTATCCTGCAACCTGTTATACAAGCCAATCAGTACTGTGATCTGTTATTCCAAGTCTGTGTACCCTGCAACCTGTTATACAAGCCAACCAGTACTGTGATCTGCTATTCCAAGTCTGTGTATCCTGCAACCTGTTATACAAGCCAATCAGTACTGTGATCTGTTATTCCAATTCTGTGTACCCTGCAACCTGTTATACAAGCCAATCAGTACTGTGATCTGCTATTCCAAGTCTGTGTACCCTGCAACCTGTTATACAAGCCAATCAGTACTGTGATCTGTTATTCCAAGTCTGTGTACCCTGCAACCTGTTATACAAGCCAATCAGTACTGTGATCTGCTATTCCAAGTCTGTGTACCCTGCAACCTGTTATACAAGCCAATCAGTACTGTGATCTGCTATTCCAAGTCTGTGTACCCTGCAACCTGTTATACAAGCCAATCAGTACTGTGATCTGCTATTCCAAGTCTGTGTACCCTGCAACCTGTTATACAAGCCAATTAGTACTGTGATCTGTTATTCCAAGTCTGTGTACCCTGTAACCTGTTATACAAGCCAATCAGTACTGTGATCTGCTATTCCAATTCTGTGTACCCTGCAACCTGTTATACAAGCCAATCAGTACTGTGATCTGCTATTCCAAGTCTGTGTACTCTGTAACCTGCTATACAAGCCAGTCAGTACTGTGATCTGCTATTCCAATTCAAAATAAAAGGAACAGCACCACATTTTTTGCTCTTAGGCATGGAATACAGGGTCAGCCACCACCTTGTAGAATCATCAATAAACAAAGTTACTCCAGCCTTGTATCCATTTAAAATAGACCTTTATTGTATCTGCATAGGTGCAAAGTACCAAAAAAACTAAATGTATGCTTACCTGATACATTTCTTTATTTCCGGATATGGTGAGTCAACGGCTGTTGGGGAATATCACTCCTGGCCAGCAGGAGGAGGCAAAGAGCACCACAGCAAAGCTGTTAAGTATCACTTCCCTTACCACAACCCCCAGTCATTTGACCGAAGGGAAATGGAGAAAAAGGAGTAACACAAGGTGTAGAGGTGCCTGAGGTTTAGTAAAAAAATAAGTGTCTTAAAATAAAGGATAGGGCCGTAGACTCACAATATCCGGAAAGAAAGAAATTTATCAGGTAAGCATAAATTTCGTTTTCTTTCCAAAGATATGGTAAGTCCACTGCATCATCAATTACTGTTGGGACCAATACCCAAGCTAGAGGACACAGATGATTAGGGAGGAACAAGGCATGTAACCTAAACAAAAGGCACCACCGCTTGAAGAACCTTTCTCCCAAAAGAGGCCTCAGCCGAGGCAAAATAATAAAATATGCATAAAGTATGTATAGAGGACCATGTTGCCGCTTTGCAAATCTGTTCCACAGAAACGTCATTTTAAAAGCCCAAGAAGAGAAGACAGCTCTCGTGGAATGAGCAGTTATTCTCTCAGGAGACTTATGACCAGCAGTCTCAAAAGCAAAACGAATTATACTTCTCAACCAGAGAGAAAGAGAAGTAGCAGAAGCATTTTGACGTTTATGTTTCCCAGAGAAACAAACCAACAGGGCCGAAGACTGTCGAAAATCCTTAGTTGCCTGTAAATAGAATTTGAGAGCACGCACAACATCCAAGTTGTGCGACAAACGTTCTCTATGAAAACAAGGATTATGACATAGAGAAGGAACAATAATTTCCTGATTAATATTTCTATCTGAAACAACTTTAGGAAGGAAACCTAACTTAGTACGAAGAACCGCCTTATCGGCATGAAAAATAAGATAAGGCGAATCACACTGCAAAGCGGAGAGTTCTAAGACTTTGCGACCAGAAGAGATAGCAATAAGAAACAAAACCTTCCAAGAAAACAACTTAATATCTATGGAATGCAACGGAGCCTGCTGCAAAACTTTAAGAACAAGTTTAAGACTCCAAGGAGGAGCAACAGACTTAAACACAGGCCTGATTCTGACCAAGGCCTGACAAAAAGATTGCACATGTGGCGCGTCCGCCAGATGCTTAAGTAGCAAAATAGATAATGCAGAAATCTGACCCTTCAGAGTACTGACTGACAAACACTTCTCCAGACCTTCCTGGAGAAAAAGATTGAAGTGAAATAAATTCAGACACCAAAACTTCACCTCCTCCTTGCACCGAAGGCAAAGCGAATGCCTGGGGGTTGAGGGAAGGGAAGTGATACTTAACAGCTTTGCTGTGGTGCTCTTTGCCTCCTCCTGCTGGCCAGGAGTGATATTCAAAATGTATTCTTCCATAACAGGAGCAGAAAAAAACACAATGTTTCGGTGGCCAATCACATGATTAAGGGGCATTGGCCCCGAAACGTGTTTTTTTTCTGCTCCTGTTATGGAAGAATACATTTTGAAGATTATTCACAAGGAGAACTGTCTTTCCGTTATATTTATATGATATTTACAAGCTTGGCAGTTGCTTGTGACTGCTCTCCTGCTTTGGGTTACGTGTGCTGGACACAACTTTGTTGTTTCACTACAGGAGTGATATTCCCCAACAGTAATTGATGATACCGTGGACTCACCATATCTTGGGAAAGAAACAACAATGTTTCAGACCTAAACCAGGTTCTTAGTTATGTCTAAGGATCTGGTTTAGGTACAAATTGTTTAGTTTTTTTCTGTACTTTGGACCATGTAGAAACAATAAAGGTGCCTTTTTAATAAATACAAGGCTGGAGAAACTTTGTTTATCTGCTATTCCAAGTTGTGTACCCTGCAACCTGTTATCAAAGCAAGTCAGTCCTGTGAGCTGCTATTCCAAGTCTGTGTAGTCTGCAACTTGAGTATCCTGTGGCATTACTATCCCAAGTTCCTGAGTATCCTGTTGCATTACTATCCCAAGTTCCTGAGTATCCTGTGGCATTACTATCCCAAGTTCCTGAGTATCCTGTTGCATTGCTATCCCAAGTTCCAAGTTCCTGAGTATCCTGTGGCATTGCTATCTATCCCAAGTTCCTGAGTATCCTGTGGCATTGCTATCTATCCCAAGTTCCTGAGTATCCTGTGGCATTGCTATCTATCCCAAGTTCCTGAGTATCCTGTGGCATTGCTATCTATCCCAAGTTCCTGAGTATCCTGTGGCATTGCTATCTATCCCAAGTTCCTGAGTATCCTGTGGCATTGCTATCTATCCCAAGTTCCTGAGTATCCTGTGACATTGCTATCTATCCCAAGTTCCTGAGTATCCTGTTGCATTGCTATTCTAAGTTCCTGAGTATCCTGTTGAATTACTATCCAAAGTTCCTGAGTATCCTGTGGCATACTGGCATTACTATCCAAAGTTCCTGAGTATCCTGTTGCATTGCTAGCCCATGTTCCTGAGTATCCTGTGGCATTACTATCCCAAGTTCCTGAGTATCCTGTTGCATTGCTATCCCAAGTTCCTGAGTATTCTGTGGCATTACTATCCCAAGTTCCTGAGTATCCTGTGGCATTACTATCCCAAGTTCCTGAGTATCCTGTGGCATTGCTATCCCAAGTTCCTGAGTATCCTGTTGCATTACTATCCCAAGTTCCTGAGTATCCTGTAAACTACCAATAGCCCTTAAAAGGGCCTTTAGCGGGACATTGCCCCAAAGAAATCAGCTCTTTTACCTGTAAAAAAAATACAAACAACCCCCCCAACAGTAAAACCCACCACCCACACAACCAACCCCCAAATAAAACCCTAACTAAAAAAACCTAAGCTCCCCATTGCCCTGAAAAGGGCATTTGGATGGGCATTGCCTTTAAAAGGGCATTTAGCTCTATTGCAGCCCAAACCCCTAATCTAAAAATAAAACCCACCCAATACACCCTTAAAAAATCCTAACACTAACCCTGAAGATCCACTTACAGTTTTGAAGAGCCGACATCCATAATTGTATTTAATTTTGGAAATTTATTTAATTGTAGGGTTAGGTTAGGTGTTAGTGTAAGACAGGTTAGGTTTTATTTTACAGGTCAATTTGTATTTATTTTAGCTAGGTAGTTATTAAAAAGTTAATAACTATTTAGTAACTATTCTACCTAGTTAAAATAAATACAAACTTGCCTGTTAAATAAAAATAAAACCTAAGATAGATACAATGTAACTATTAGTTATATTGTAGCTAGCTTAGGGTTTATTTTATAGGTAAGTATTTAGTTTTAAATAGGAATTATTTAGTTAATGATAGGAATTTTTATTTAGATTTAATTTAATTATATTTAAATTAGGGGGTGTTAGGGTTAGGATTAGACTTAGATTTAGGGGTTAATAAATATAGTATAGGCGGCGACGTTGGGGCGGCAGATTAGGGGTTAATAATATTTAACTAGTGTTTGCGATGCGGGAGTACAGCGGTCTAGGGGTTAATATGTTTATTACAGTGGCGGCGATGTCCGGAGCGGCAGATTAGGGGTTAATAAATATAATGTAGGTGTCTGCAATGTCCGGAGCGGCAGATTAGGGGTTAATAAATATAATGTAGGTGTCGGGGATGTTGGGGGCAGCAGATTAGGGGTTAATAAGTGTAATGTAGGTGTTGGCGATGTCGGGGACGGCAGATTAGGGGTTAATAAGTGTAAGATTAGGGGTGTTTAGACTCGGGGTTCATGTTAGGGTGTTAGGTGTAAACATAACTTTAGTTTCCCCATAGGAATCAATGGGGCTGCGTTACTGAGCTTTACGCTGCTTTATTGCAGGTGTTAGGCTTTTTCTCAGCTGGCTCTCCCTATTGATGTCTATGGGGAAATCGTGCACAAGCACGTACAACCAGCTTACCGCTGACTTAAGCAGCGCTGGTATTGGAATGCAGTATGGAGCTCAAGTTTGCTCTACGTTCACTTCTTGCCTTTTAACGCCGGGTTTCTGAAAACCCGTAATACCAGTGCTGTAGGTAAGTGAGCGGTGACAATAACGTGCAAGTTAGCACCGCAACCCTCATAACGCAAAATTCGTATCCTTTTTTATTCTTCTTTTTATTTGTATTTGTTTGTTCTCTATTCTATTTAACTTATTTTTCTGACTTTTCTTTCCTTTCTAATTTTCCCTTCCTTTATGGGGGGCATTTACATGGCAGGATTTTTACAGTGTGAACTTCATTATTATATATATATATTTGTAATAAATTATACATTTTGAATTATTATTTTCTATGAGTGCTGAATTCTTTTGTAGTGGGCAAATTTTGACTCACTAGGTTTCTATTTTCTCCCCTTTACCTTAAGTATATTTACATTATTTATGGGTCTGCACCAAATATTTATGTATGGCACATTTGTATGTACCTAGAAGTACGTACTAATAAATATAAAAAAATAAAAGTCAACATAAGACCGGCTAGTTTGTTCTAATGTAACATAAATATATATGTATATAAGCACATAGATATATATTTAAACTCTGCTGCCCATCGCTGCACCACTTATCCCCTATGGCGCTAGGTTCTCATGCCATGTTTCACTGCATGTGAACGAGGCTCCCGTTGGAGCCTATGGATGCACGCTCTCCTGAGTGCTAAGTTTCCCTACAATGCAAACGTGAGGTTGGGTTCACATTGCGCCCAACTTGTAATAATAATATTTCACTTCTGCTAGCCACTCAATTGCTATCTTTATCAAACAAACCATATTATAACTTTGTAAATCTGGCAGAGCAAATCCTCCATAATCTTAAAAAAAGAACTAACTTATTTAGAGCATATCTTATCTTTTTAGCACCCCATATAGAATTCCTTAAAAATGTATTGAATGCTTTAAGTATAAGTGGCAGATTTTGTAATTAATAAATAATCTTAGGGAATATGATGATTTTTACTAGATCAATTTTACCAGATAAATTAAGAGGTAATTTTCTACATACGGATAACAGATGTTTGATTTTATTAAAAAACTTTCCTAAAGTTCTATTCATGCCATTTATCTGGATTCTTGTGAAACCATATTCCTAAACATAACATGCTATCCATCATTTAAAATTGAATTTTTCTTAGTCAAATAAATTCTGATTTACTAGTATTCATTTTATATCCCGAGAAAGAACAAACTTTCCTAAATTTCCTAATCTAGTAGGTCATATGCATAAAGTATGTTTTAAATTCAATTTTATTACAGATAACGCCCTCTAGTATTTGACGTACTTTAATTGATAAAGGCTTAATCAACACATTGAACAGTAGGGGTGAGAGAGGGCATCCTTGTCTCGTATCCCTGTTCAGCTATATCTCAGATGTTAACATATTATTGATGCTTATTGTTGAGATTGGTTTATTAAACAACATTTTAATATAATTAACACAATAACCTGAAAGCCCACATTTCTCTAATACTGTAAACAAATTATCCAATTGAACCACACCAAAAGCTTTTTCTGCCTTTATAGCTATATTAGCAGCATTTGATTTTAAGATTTTTTGTAATTCAGAAATATTCCGTAACCGTGCATACTTTGCTAATATTTGTCATTGAAGTTCTACAATTCATAAGACCGGCTTGTGATAAATGAATCAAATCTCCTACCATGGTCTTGAGCCTATCTGCTATTATTGAGGCTATAAGCTTCTAGTCCAAGTTTAAAAAGAAAATTGGTCTATATGCTTGATGCCCCTTGTTTCCGGCGAGCCTTCTAAAGACCGCTGCTCCATAACTTGTCCGCCTGCTCTGAGGCGTCGGACAGAAATCAACCCGATCGAATACGGGTTGATTGACACCCCCTGCTAGCGGCTGATTGGCCGTGAATCTGCAGGGGGCGGTATTGCACAAGCAGTTCTGGTGAACTGCTATTGCAATGATAAATGCTGACAGGGTATGCTGTCGGCATTTATCGATCTGCAGCGGACATGATATGATACATCGTATCATGTCTGCTCGCACTTTGATAAATATGCCCCAGTGTCTCTACCTTTTTTATGAATTATCAAAGTCACTGCTCTAGTAAAATTCTTTGATATTGAACCTCCATTAATATATTAAAGGGACACTGAGCCCAAATTTTTTCTTTCGTGATTCAGATAGAGCATGACATTTTAAGCAACTTTCTAATTTACTCCTATTATCAAATTGTCATTATTCTCTTGGTATCTTTATTTGAAATGCAAGAATGTAAGTTTAGATGCCGGCCAATTTTTGGTTAACAACCTGGGTTATCCTTGCTGATTGGTGGATAAATTCATCCACCAATAAAAAAGTGCTGTCCAGAGTTCTGAACAAAAAAAAGCTTAGATGCCTTCTTTTTCAAATAAAGATAGCAAGAGAACGAAGAAAAAAATATAATAGGAGTAAATTAGAAAGTTGCTTAAAATTGCATGCTCTATCTGAATCACGAAAGAAAAAAATTGGGTTCAGTGTCCCTTTAATAATTATAAATATTCACCAGAACAGGGGCAACTTCTGCACTTAACATTTTGTAAAATTCTGCCTAGAGTTGACCAGGTCCCTTTGTTATATTCTGCCTTATTAATCAAAACATTTTCCTCTGTTATCAGGGAATTTAATTTATCTAGTTTAGCCTTTTCAACCTGAGGAATAGGCAGATTTTTCCAGAATTATTTCTTAATAATTTCATCTGCCTTACCTGATTTATAAAATTCTTGATAACCCTTCTGGAATATATTACATATAGTCTTGCCTTGTGTAAATCTGTTCTGCTGAAATATAATAGATCCTATTGTATTGGATTTTCTATGTGAATTTACAGTTCTAGCTAAAAATGTTCCTGTCTTGTTCCCAAATTTTATTTAATTGACCTGAAGTTTAATATCATTATATGACTGTTATAGAAAGAAAGCATCTCTTTCAAGTTTTCCTTAGTGAAATCTTTGCCAATCATTCTTTGTACCAGAGCGCAGGAAAGAGTTATATCTATTTCTCTTTTGGTTAGTAAGTTGAGTTCTCTATCCTTAAATTTTTTCTTATATCTGCTCAAATAAGCCAGAATATTTAACCCCTAAAGTAAAGCCTGTGCTGTTTCCCCAAATACCTCAACTTTCCTTTCATAATTTCTATTACAATTTACATATTAAGACCAATTAAGTCTTTAACATAGACATGAAAGAGTTGTTATTTATCATATAGTTAGGGAAATAAAAAATGTTCATCCTTATTGAATTAGAAAGATCTGAAATGTGCATATTTAAAGTGATTGGAGCATGGTCAGAGATAGTAAATTGTTTAATATCCACCACTATTCCTTTCTTAAACTCTTCTAATGTGTTTTGAATCTAAATACCTGAAATTCCTATGTTCTTTACTTAAATATATTTTAAAAAAAATATTTCTATATTTATGTGTCTATAAAATATCTCTCTCTCGAGAAAAAAAAAGAGAGAAAGAGAAAAAAAAAGAGAGAAAAAGAAAGAGAGAGAAAGAAAGAAAGAGAGAGAGAGAGAAAGAGAGAGAAAGAAAGAGAGAGAGAAAGAGAAAGAGAAAGAAAGAGAGAGAGAGAGAAAGAGAAAGAGAGAGAGAAAGAGAGAAAGAAAGAGAGAAAAAGAAAGAGAGAGAAAGAGAGAGAGAAATAAAGAGAGAAAGAGAGAGATAGAGATCAGTGAAAAAACAAGTGAGCATACAAACACTATACATATCAACCTGTTAAAATATAAAGGACACAACGGTACCACTGTCACTAACTAGCATTGGGTATCAATTGCAAAAACAATGCCTCTGTAAGAAGATACAGTGTGTATAATTATCAAGCTCAAATAAACACATAGTACATGGTAAACATATTAATAAAGCAATTCTAACAAAGTAATAGTCCAGAACAAGAGTCCCAGAAAACTTTTGACCACAGCGGAACGCTGCACACTAGGTCAATTACTCACATAGCCTATCCGTTCAGCTTAGGGATTTTATCTGACAGCAGAACTCACAGTGTAGTCCGATCACGTGACTCGTGACGTCACGAAGAGGGATGGGCCAGCCTCCAGATTCTTAACTGAGGATGCGGTGTGTTGTTAACAGCTTGCCATAGGTTGACACTGGCACTCCCCCTCAGTTAATTGTATCCCATACAGCAAAGAAATGTGTTTTAAAACTTCACAAAGCAACACAAATGCCACCAATGACAGCAGCAAAATAATCGACAGGCATCAGGGGGCACCCACTCAGAAGCATAATTTTTCATCTGTGCTGTGTTTACAACAAATCTTTGCAACGGCATCGATTTTCACTTGATCCACTTCCAGGGTATACAAATATCATAGGGCTTATCCGTTTTCACACGAAACTTATCCTTTCTAGAGCCGCATATATCAGAATCACTGCGCACATCTAGGGGCCATACACCGGCACCAGAGATATTTTGTGGCTTGTCCCCACTTGTATACAGAGAACAACATCAGTTCACCTATAGATCATGAAGCGGTAAAGATAGTGTCCTTTAGAGTAGCCAGACACAAACACAGTGTCTATATTATAGTTACAGAAGTGCTGATCATGCCAACGCACATTTCACCCAACCAACAGACTTGTGCATACCGGGGCCTCATCAGGGCATAACTTCTATCCAGTAGTCTCCACCTTTTATAGCACCTGGATCAGACCAGGTTAATTAGGCACCTGCTAAGTAAGGTGGATCATTCCACCTTAAGTTATTCCATACATATATCATCAAATACTGCCCCTACCATTTATATGACCTATGCCTAGTCCCTACAAATCAGAAAATCCTCTGATTAAGTTAGCAGCTTTAAACAGCTTTAAACATTGTCACCCAACACCATTGATTAGGGGGATCCCTTATGGGCAATTTTTAAGGTTAAGGAGGAATTGTTCCTCCATGGCTAAATTTGAACTTCATGCGGCCCAAATGGCAGATAGATTCCTTAAAAGAGGGTATTCAAAAAGATGTATCAAAAGGGCACTATATAGAGCGAGAGGGATATCCAGAGATACAATTCTGTTTGACAAAAGAAAGGAGAAAGAGAAAGGACCAATTAGGTTTATTTCCACTTTCAATAGCCAATGGAATTAAATATGCATGATTCTTAACCATGGATGAACATTTTAAACAGGCTGTTGGAATTAGACTACAAATGGTAGCTAGAAAAGTTCAAAATCTAAAAGGATAAATTGGTTAAAAGTCAATTTATTAAAGGATTTTCTGATTTGTAGGGACTAGGCATAGGTCATATAAATGGTAGGGTGACTTTGCCAATCTCCTGTGACATATTGTAAAATTAAATAGGCAGTATTTGATGATAAAAGGAGAAATAAATAGGAGCGCCTAGGCTAAAGGTGTATATAGCCCAATAATGTGATGGAAAAATCCTTTAAACCCTAATATAAAGGACATATACAGGTGCTCATAAAAAATGGCTATGCCAATTTATTAAAAAATCTAAATAGAAATCAAATAATTGAAAGCACACAATAGTTAAAACATATAAAATCGGACGTCTCCGATATACATAAAAAACGTAATAGTTGCCACCACAAAAAACTTAAGGAAAAAGAGGACGTTATCCGCCACTATACAGTTCCACAAACGTGAATTTCCAGACAAATAGCCGGACAGTCCTAGATCACAGGATTTCTATTACCTTGCTCGTCCGGACCAGTCTTAGGCGGTTTACAAGCTTATTACCTCCATAGAGACACAAGTACGTAACCGTTGACGTCACACATGTGGGAGCTGTCCTATTGCTGTGGTTCTATTGGCGTCAGAAGGCATCTCTACAAGCATTACAGGTATCCTGCGTGCTATATGCACTAAAGAGAGGATACATAACTTTAACTACATCGGAATCGGCTGAAAAATTCTCTGGCTACGAGGACTGTTCTAACCAATAGATCCACAGCAAAAGGACAGCTCCCACACATGTGACATCAACGGTTACTAACTTGTGTCTCTACGTAGGTAAGAAGCTTGTAAACCGCCTAAGACTGGTAATAGAGCAAGGTAATAGAAATCCTGTGATCTAGGACTGTCTGGCTATTTGTCTGGAAATTCATGTTTGTGGAACTGTATAGTGGCGGATAACGGCCTCCTCTTTTTCCTTAAGTTTTTTATGGTGGCAACTATTAAGTTTTTTATGTATATCGGAGACGTCCGATTTTATATGTTTTAACTATTGTGTGCTTTTAATTATTTGATTTCTATTTTGATTTTTTAATAAATTGGCATAGCCATTTTTTATGAGCACCTGTATATGTCCTATATATTAGGGTTTAAAGGATTTTTCCATCACATTATTGGTCTATATACACCTTTAGCCTAGGCGCTCCAATTTATTTCTCCTTTTATCTGTTACTCTTTACCTACTGTGAGGGACACTTAGGTATTATTAGGAGTTTGATGTTATACTCAGTGCACACTACGTTATATATGTGTTTAAGTATTTGATGATATATGTATGGAATAACTTAAAGGGACGCTGAACCCAAATTTTTTCTTTCGTGATTCAGATAGAGCATGCAATTTTAAGCAACTTTCTAATTTACTCCTATTATCAATTTTTCTTCATTCACTTGCTATCTTTATTTGAAAAAGAAGGCATCTAAGCTTCTTTTTTGGTTCAGCACTATGGACAGCACTTTTTTATTGGTAGATGAATTTATCCACCAATCAGCAAGAATAACCCAGGTTATTCACCAAAAATGGGCCGGCATCTAAACTTACATTCTTGAATTTCAAATAAAGATACCAAAAGAATGAAGAAAATTTGATAATAGGAGTAAATTAGAAAGTTGGTTAAAATTGCATGCTCTGTCTGAATCACAGAAGAAAAAATGTGGGTTTAGTGTCCCTTTAAGGTGGAATATTCCACATTACTCAGCAGGTGCCTAATTAACCTGAAGTCTGATCCAGGTGCTATAAAAGGTGGATAGAAGTTATGCCCTGATGAATCCCCGGTATGCACAAGTCTGTTGGTGGGATGAAATGTGCGTTGACATGATGTTCACTTCAGTAATTACAATATAGACACTGTGTTTGCGTCTGGCTACTCTAAAGGACACTATCTTTATCGCTTCCATAGGTGAACTGTTGCTGTCCTCTGTATACAAGTGGGGACAAGCCACTAAATATATCTGGTGCTGGTGTATGGCCCCTAGATGTGCGCAGTGATTCTGATATATGCAGCTCTAGAGAGGATACGTTTTGTGTGAAAACGGATAAGCCCTATGATATTTGTATACCCTGGAAGTGGATCAAGTGAAAATCAATGCCGTTGCATAGATTTCTTGTAAACACACCTCAGATGAAAAATTCTGCTTGTGAGTGGGTGCCCCCTGATGCCTGATGATTATTTTGCCGCTGTCATTGGTGGCACTTGTGTTGCTTTGTGAAGTTTTAAAACACATTTCTTCTCTCCAAAAGAAAAAGCTATAGCCACTTCTAGCCAAATAGCAGGGCTTTCTTCAAAGTAGGAGATAGGAGTGTAGAATGCAAGATTTGACCAGTTCTTGCCATCTTCTGGTTCAATATCAAAGGTGTCCTCACTAAGATCAGGTAAAGGAATGCCCATGCCAGGGCAAGGTTCAGAAATATCCTCAGTAGGATCAGGTACAGGATTGCCCACTCCAGGGCAAGGTTCAGGAATATCATCAGTAGGATCAGGTAAAGGAATGCCCATGCCAGGGCAAGGTTTGAGGACAGAAGAACTGAGGACAAGTGTGCCAACGTCAAGGCTTTGTTGTTCATGGACAAGAAGCTTGAAGATTGGTATGCCCTCATTAGGGTTAGAAACATGAGTGTCCAAATTTGGGACAGTTGCAGAGATACTTGTACTGGGATCAGGTTCAATTATAGAAAAAGAAAAAAAAACACTTTAGAGCAAGGAACCATACTCGCTTCTGAGCAGAGGGCAAGGCTTTCTTCAGGGTTCACAAATGAAGAATTTACAAGACCCACTTTTGAGCCAAGAACCATACTCGCTTCTGAGCAGAGGGCATGGCTATCTTCAGGATCAAGTATTAGTACACCCATTTCCGGGTTAAACAAAGGAATACCCATGCAAGGGTCAAAAACAGGAGAGTCCATCTTTATGCCAGATTTAGTAGTATCATCATGGAAAACAGGGACAGGAATGGCAACTGGGGAATCTTGTTGAAAAACTTTAGTACATGATTCAGGGTCAAGAACGTCCACTTGGGAACTAGGTTCAATAATATCCTTACAGGGTTCAGTATCAGGAATTCCTGTACAGGGAATAAATGTAGTAGAAAATATAGGTTGATGCGAAATATCTCCCAAGGAAAACATTTTCTTAGATGCAGTAACAGAAGAACTTTGAGAAGGTGGAGTGTACTGAAATATGCCACTCTCGGGTAGATGCGGAGGAATTGTGACACAAGAGTCTGACTGAGAAGTTTTCTGGGGTTCAGCAGGCATACTTATTTGAGTTCAAATTTCAGGGCTAAATTCTCCAGGGACTACCTCTGGAAAACTGAAAGATTGGTTATCTGGAACAAAGTGATTTTTTGCTTCTAGCACAGAGTTTACAGACATTGAGGCAACATGAGAGGGATGTAAGGAATCAGCAGTGGAAAGCAGTGTTTGTAATTGTAGAGTTTGAGAAGAGATACCATTAAATGCTTCAAAAAACAGATTGATGGCGACTAGAGACAACATCCAGCTTGGTGTGGAGAGTATCATGAGGCAAGAGAGGATCTGCGACAACAGAAACTGAAACAGGAGATTCAGGCGGAGTTTCCTCTTTACACTTAAGAGTTTCTGTAGGCAGAAAGATTTTCTTTTTCTTTTCTTTAGAGAGCTTATATAACTGATATTTCTTCCCAATATGAGGCTTCTTAGGGTGGTGCCACTGTGGCCTGGAGTACCTTATATCAGTTTGAGAACAGAAATCCTATTCATCACTGGATGCATAATTCTGAGATAAAAATTCAGCATAGTTCTTGATGGGACCATTCCTCCAAACAGCAGTCTGTAAACCAGATGTCTCTTCTTCCAGCTCTGAATCTGTCCAATCTACAGAATCCCTGGGAATATCAGAAATAGGAAGATTAGTATTTCCATGAGAGGTTTTATGATGGGAGCTGTCTGCAGCATCTATATTGTAAATATAGCTTTCAAGGATGTCATTATAGCCAATAGGTTGAGGTTTTGTTTGTGGCGAATTAAAGTTACACTCATACCAGTCTAATGCCAGTTCAGCTGGATCTGTGAAGTCATCCTCCTCGTTGACATATTCAGACTCAGAGTCAGTATCACCAGGATGGGATCACAAACAGAAGGAGTAGATGGTATTCTGGAACAGTAGTCAGTAGGATGACTGCCACTTTGAGGGAGAGGGGGGAGAACAGGCGAATACAGTGGACTTCAAAGGAGGAGAAGGAGAGAGATGGGATTGGAGGTAGGTACTGATAAGTGCAGGAGGGGGAAAGCAGCATCCCAACACCGCTGCCACATTTTTCACCTGGTCTAGGGGTATGGCTAAAGTGAAGACCGCCATGTGTGAGAGCAGCAGTGGAAACGGTGTCGGAAGGAGATAGCCAGGTTTCGGTAATTGCTAAAAGGGTGAAAGCATTTGAAATAAACAGATTGTGAATGGTTGTAAGTTTGTTGCAGACAGAGCAAGAGTTCCATAGTGCACACATGAAAGGAGTGTGTGCGTATGGGATGCATTGGATGGAAATGAGGTTATGTGTGTTGCTTTTATTAAAGTTACTATAAGGAGTGCGTGATTGGGTAATGGTGGGCATGAGGGTGGGCCCAGGATTTGGAGAGATGTCATCTGATGCTAATAGCAGCAAGATGGAAAGTAAGAGTAGGTGAGAATGAGATTTATAGCAGTGGGGGTATTTATGTGAGATGGTGCAGTTTAGTGACAGATTTTAAAATAGAAAGTAGTTCATGAGAGCTAAGGTAAGGAGAGGAAAGGAGAGAGGGGCCTATATAAACTGCCTGTAGAGAAGAGTAAGGTATGAGCATGTGAGCATGCCTGTGGAATAGGCATGAGGCTGTTAAAAGGAAATGCAGTTCTGAAAACATAGCAGAATTTAAGTGCAAAATGTTGGTTTTGTAGAGAAAATATTTAGCTTGCCTCAAATCCTCTTCGAATCTTGTTCAATTCTTGACTAATTCTTAGTGCTGCCACTTAAATATGTCACTTAGAGAGATGGTGTTCTCTGCAAATGCTAAACCCAGCAAATGCTATCCCTAAAGCTGATCTTAAATTTATAGGGCTTCTGCAGACAGCTGAGTTAAATCAATTAAGTGGGGACAGGGAGATGAGTGACACAGGTGAGACAAATAAGAAATAGAACTAGATCAAAGGGATAGATGTAGATAAAACAAAATATGGTGGGGATTAGTCAATTAATTAAGCTAAGTTAAAAAATTAGGAAATGCAAATGCTGGGGACAGGATGTGATCAGATACAGGCATAGCAGTAAGTTTAGATGGGGGACATACTATAGAATAAGTTATAAAGCAGTGTTAAAAAAGATCCAGGAAGAGACCGCAGTTTAGATGGGGACATACCATAGAGTAAGTTATAAAGCAGTGTTAAGAAAGATCCAGGAACAGACAGCAATATAGATGGGGGACATACTATAGAGTAAGTTATAAAGCAGTGTTAAAAAAGATCCAGGAAGAGACAGCAGTTTAGATGGGGGACATACCATAGAGTAAGTTATAAAGCAGTGTTAAAAAAGATCCAGGAAGAGACAGCAGTTTAGATGGGGGACATACCATAGAGTAAGTTATAAAGCAGTGTTAAGAAAGATCCAGGAACAGACAGCAATTTAGATGGGGAACATACCATAGAATAAGTTATAAAGCAGTGTTAAAAAAGATCCAGGAACAGACAGCAATTTAGATGGGGGACATACCATAGAGTAAGTTATAAAGCAGTGTTAAGAAAGATCCAGGAACAGACAGCAATTTAGATGTGGGACATACTATAGAGTAAGTTATAAAGCAGTGTTAAAAAAGATCCAGGAAGAGACAGCAGTTTAGATGGGGGACATACCATAGAGTAAGTTATAAAGCAGTGTTAAAAAAGATCCAGGAAGAGACAGCAGTTTAGATGGGGGACATACCATAGAGTAAGTTATAAAGCAGTGTTAAGAAAGATCCAGGAACAGACAGCAATTTAGATGGGGAACATACCATAGAATAAGTTATAAAGCAGTGTTAAAAAAGATCCAGGAACAGACAGCAATTTAGATGGGGGACATACCATAGAGTAAGTTATAAAGCAGTGTTAAGAAAGATCCAGGAAGAGACAGCAGTTTAGATGGGGGACATACCATAGAGTAAGTTATAAAGCAGTGTTAAGAAAGATCCAGGAAGAGACAGCAGTTTAGATGGGGGACATACCATAGAGTAAGTTATAAAGCAGTGTTAAGAAAGATCCAGGAAGAGACAGCAATTTAGATGGGGAACATACCATAGAATAAGTTATAAAGCAGTGTTAAAAAAGATCCAGGAACAGACAGCAATTTAGATGGGGGACATACCATAGAGTAAGTTATAAAGCAGTGTTAAGAAAGATCCAGGAACAGACAGCAATTTAGATGGGGGACATACTATAGAGTAAGTTATAAAGCAGTGTTAAAAAAGATCCAGGAAGAGACAGCAGTTTAGATGGGGGACATACCATAGAGTAAGTTATAAAGCAGTGTTAAAAAAGATCCAGGAAGAGACAGCAGTTTAGATGGGGGACATACCATAGAGTAAGTTATAAAGCAGTGTTAAGAAAGATCCAGGAACAGACAGCAATTTAGATGGGGAACATACCATAGAATAAGTTATAAAGCAGTGTTAAAAAAGATCCAGGAACAGACAGCAATTTAGATGGGGGACATACCATAGAGTAAGTTATAAAGCAGTGTTAAGAAAGATCCAGGAACAGACAGCAATTTAGATGGGGGACATACTATAGAGTAAGTTATAAAGCAGTGTTAAAAAAGATCCAGGAACAGACAGCAATTTAGATGGGGGACATACCATAGAGTAAGTTATAAAGCAGTGTTAAGAAAGATCCAGGAAGAGACAGCAGTTTAGATGGGGACATACCTGAAAGTAAATGAAATAGCAGGGTTAGTTAAGGCTTGAATAAGTAGCATTCTGTCCTGTTTGTAATTCTTGACTAATTCTTAGTGCTGCCACTTAAAGATGTCACTAAGAGAGATGGCAGCTTAGAGATGGTGTTCTCTGCAAATGCTTAACAAAAAACAAAACAAAAAACAAACAAGCAACAAAAAAACTATGGGGGATATTTATCAAGCTTTCAACTGTGCTCCATTCGCCGGCACCAATGCGCTCGCCTAACATTGCCTAACATTGCGGCTGCAGACCTGAATACGATCTCCATATTTATGAAATAAGCTGTCAAAAAGACGTGCACCAAGGACGGGGCGATGAGCAGCGGACTGTTGTTAACTAGCAATCATTGGTCTCGCGTCTATTCGGCTTTTTACCAACTTTATTTATACCCTGTCACTAAACGCCGCCACTATACTAAAATGTTTAACCCCTATTCCGCCGCTCCTGGACCCCGCCACAACCTAAATAAAGTTATTAACCCCTATCCCGCCGCTCCTGGACCCCGCCACAACCTAAATCAAGTTATTAACCCCTATCCCACCACTCCTGGACCCTGCCACAACCTAAATAAAGTTATTAACCCCTATCCCGCCGCTCCCCGACCCCGCCACAACCAAAATAAAATTATTAACCCCTATCCCGCCACTAAATAAACTTATTAACCCCTAAACCTATGGCCTCCCACATCGCCATAAACTAAATTAAGCTATTAACCCCTAAACCTAACAACCCGCTAACTTTAAATTAAAATTACAACATCCCTATCTTCAAATAAATTTAAACTTACCTGTAGAATTAAAATAAACTATTTTTAAACTATTAATTAACCTACTTAAACTATTATACTACAATTAAATTAAACTAGCAATTAAATAAACTAAATTACATATTAAAAAAGCCTAGCCCTACTCAAATGATTAAAATCTACTATTAAACCTTATTAAAAATGACTAAATTACCAAAAAACATAAACGCTAAGTTACAAAAAATAAAAAACACTAAATTACAAAAACAAACAAACCACATTATCAAAAATAAAAAATCATTACACCTAATCTAATAGCCCTATCAAAAAAAAAAACAGAGCTCCTCTCCAGCGCCCCACATAAAACACTTAAACGTATGACTGCCTCGCTATCAGAGTTAGCGATCCATGATATATGGCGCACGCACCACCCATCTGATCAAAATTACACATTTTACTCTCACCCACATCGAAAGTATTCCAGAATTGATTATCTATTTACAGATACTACAGGTCTGATTGTCACCAAATCTAGCAAAATTCATGCAATCACCTGGTCCGATCACGCACCGGCGACTTGCTCCATTCAATGGCCAAATGTTCCTATTGCACCCTTTGTATGGAAACTTGACGACACACTTCTTGATGACCCGGTGTTTGGCGCCGATCTTGAGAGAGCAGTAGCTGAATTTTTCCACCTTAACGCGGGCAATGGCTTAGACGATTCCACTGTGTGGGAAGCACATAAGTGCACCATACGAGGGCTATTGATGGAAAGGAAAGCGAGGTTAAGGAAAATGAGAAAAGAACGATACAATACCTTGTTATCGCAAGAAGAAAAAGCAGAGCAGTTTCATAAAGAGCATCTGAGAGATGACTTGGGGCTGGAACAACTGACACTAGCTAGGGAAAACCTGCTGCATTTTCTGCAGGAGGACTATCAGAAACAGGCCCTTATCCTACGCCAACTTTACTTTGAACAGGGTGATAAGCCTGGACGGCTGCTTGCTAGAGCGATCAACAGGAAGAAGTTAAAGGCTTATGTTCATCACATGATCGGCTCAGATGGTGGGTCTGTAGCGGACGCTGACTCAATAGCAGGGGTCTTCAGGGAATATTATGATTCCCTCTATAACTTAAAAGGTCCAGCACGGGACGGAGATGCCCTGCCCTCACGGCATCAGGCAGAGGAGGAAACGCGCATATACCTTGAGTCTGTTGACCTTCCGACAATCACGGAGGAGGACAGAGACATGTTAGACTCCCCGATCACAGGGGAAGAGGTACTGAAAGCAATTAAAGATCTCCCGTCGGGCAAAAGCCCAGGACCTGATGGTTATGGATTAAAATACTATAAAAAATATGCTGAGGTTCTTGTACCTGAGTTGACAAACTTGTTTTCCTCCCTGTCAAGCGCGCCTAAGCTTCCTAGATCTATGCTTGAAGCTCACATAGCGGTCATCCCCAAACCTGGGAAGCCTACTGATAGACCCGAGAATTTTAGACCAATATCGTTGCTAAACTCGGATGTGAAGATTCTAGCAAAAATCCTAGCAGCGCGTCTGAATAGAATACTTCCTGACCTGATCTCAGCTGACCAGGTGGGTTTTATACCTGCCCGGGAGGCTAGAGATAATACTCTTAAAATACAACAGATGATAGCGTATGCACACATTCATAACCTGCCGCTTTCTCTGGTCTCCACAGACGCAGAGAAAGCTTTTGACCGGGTCAGTTGGACGTTTATCCGACTGACCTTGGAGAAGTTCGGATTCGGCCCGGGCATTGTCAACACCATAATGTCTTTATACTCTGCCCCGAATGCACGTGTGAGGGTAAACGGCACTCTCTCAGACACTTTCATGATTAACAACGGGACGCGACAGGGATGTCCCCTGTCGCCCCTTCTTTTTGCCCTCACTATTGAGGTACTGGTGACCAGGATCAGGCATAACCCATCGGTGAAAGGGCTTCTAATCGGCAAGACCGAACATAAATTATCAATGTATGCCGACGATATCCTCTTAACGCTCTCAGATTACGCGACATCCTTGAGAGAGGCACTTGCGGAGATCAAAGCCTACGGAACCGTCTCAAACTTTCTTTTGAACCCTTCGAAATCCGAAATTATTAATATCTCGGAACACCCGGATCACTTTGCTGCATCCACGGTGGACTGTCCTTTAAAGATAGCCAGGCAGAGTATCAAATACCTAGGCATCTTAATCACACCTCACGCTCCTGATATAATCAACCTAAATTATAAACGAATATGCGACGATATTTTGAGGGATCTGTCTAACTGGAAGAAGAAGACGATCTCTTGGCTGGGTCGCATTGGAGTAGTTAAAATGAATCTACTGCCAAGAATTCTTTACATCATGCAGACGGTTCCATCAATCGCGGCATCTCCCTATCTCCAAGGTCTCCAACAGGGTATTGAGGCATACATATGGAACGGTATTAGACCCAGAGTGAGGAAAGCCACATTATATCTATCTAGGGAAAGAGGGGGACTCGGAGTCCCACTCCTAAGAGAATACCAGGCCGCCATTTTTCTCCAAAGAGTGGTGGAGTGGAGCAGTAACTCATGCAATAAACTATGGATTCAAATTGACAACGAGATACTGCAGAGGGGAAACGTTGGGGCCTTGGCCTGGATAACTACGGAAAACCGCCCGACTACTATAGCTCAATACCCAATGATCTCTGACACCTTTAAGACCTGGGACAGAGTGTTGAGTAGAGATACACACATCTCAACCCCCATCTCACCAAACATACCTATAAGGGAAAACCCCGACCTTGGGTTGGAGCTCCCAAAACGCGCAGCGGGAGAAATATATACTCTGGCTGAGACAGCTTTCTCTAATACTCTCCAACACAATAAAATTAAAACCCAAGCTGACTTGGTTGAATGGGACCGGTCCATCTTTATGTCCTGGTTCAGAGTGGCTCAGATCACTCACTACTTTGACACCTGTAAAGACCGAGGGGCATTGACACGACACAGAACGCCCTTCAAGCTTTTTTGCACTGTTCAGCAGGCACCAGGTCATCTAATCTCTCACATCTATCGACTCCTACTGAGCAAAGGAGGCACTGTCCTCCCGGCTTTCGCCTCTGCGTGGCAAACAGAACTTGGGCTAGACATATCCACTAAGGATTGGCTGAAAATCTTTGGGAAAACTAAGAAAGCATCCATCTCAGCGCGTATCCAAGAAACGCACTATAAACTAGTCAGCAGATGGTACCTGACACCCCAAAGATTACGAAAGATTTACCCTAACACAAACGGGTGTTGCTGGAGGGGCTGTGGAGGAGAGGGGTCCCTCCTTCACATATGGTGGACATGCCCACATATCCAACCTTTCTGGGAGGGGGTTCTGGGGGAAATGAGTAGAGTCTTGAGGATCATTATCCCTCCTAAACCAACATATCTGATATACCATGGGTTTCCTAAAATTCTTGGAGTAGATAAACATCTACTTTTTATGCTAATGCTTAACGGTGCCAAAGGACTTATCCCAGTGCACTGGAAAAGCCCTCAAATTCCTACGATCACGGAATGGAAGCATAGAGTAGGAGATTTGCTAAGGTTAGAGCGCTACCATTTTCTGAAAACTGGGAGGCTGGCTACACATGAGATGATGACACTGACATGGGAGGGAAAGGAATTTTGATCGTTTAGATCCATTTGCGTTATAGGTTACCCCTCTTTCAACCCCTATCCCTTCCCTGTTTCCCCCTTCCCTTCTCCCCCTCATCCCCCCTCCCTTCACCTTTTAATTTTTTTTTTCTTTCTTCTTTTCTCTTTCTCTCTCTCCACCCTCTCCTTCCTCTCTCTTTCTTTTTTTCTTTTCTTCTCTTCTCTCCCTTTCTGCTATTTTTGGTCTCCTCTTTTCATTTTTACTCTACCCTATTATGCTTGACTCCCGTCTCCCCGGACGGGTGGAGACCACAGGTCTTATGCAATCCTTCGGTGGTATGAGTCAAGCCTACCGAAGAAATATATAGCCTTCTATGTTTGAGAACCTGTTGTCTAGTTCCTAAGTTTATGGTTTGTTTGACTATATTGTTTTTTTTTTTTCAATCCTGCGAACATGCTGTTTGCAAAAACAAGCTCAAGACTCATGGACTAAGTTGGTATAGATCTCACCTTTTCTAAACAAATGTGCCTGATACAAATCTTTTCTGTTCTCATATGCTGAATTATGTATCATACCGTATAACTTTATCAGAATCTGTACATAAATGTCTACGATTGTATATCAACCTTATTAACACTCAATAAAGCTTGTTTGGAAAAAAAAACAAACAAACAAAAAAAAAACGGAGCTCCTCTTCATGCGGTCGCCGCCGTAAACTGGAAATTCAATGCAAGTTACGTCATCCAAGATGGAGTCCCTTGCATTCCTATTGGCTGAAAGATTTCAATCAGCCAATAGGATTAGAGCTGCTAAAATCCTATTGGCTGTTCCAATCAGCCAAAGGGATTTGAGCAGCTCTCATCCTATTGGCTGTTCCAATCAGCCAATAGGATTTAACTCTCATCCTATTGGTTGATTGGAACAGCAATATGATTTTAGCAGCTCTAATCCTATTGGCTGATTGAAATCTTTCAGCCAATAGGAATGCAAGGGATGCCATCTTGGATGACATTACTTGCAATGAAGTTCCAGTTTACGGCATCGACCGTATGAAGAGGAGCTCCACGCTGGATGTCTTCAGGATGGACCCACTCCGTGCCGGATGGATGAAGATAGAAGATGCCGTCTGGATGAGGACTTCTTCCTGTAATTATACATGATTAAGAGCCTGTTTAGGCTTGAAACTTTGTAATTTCTACTCAGGACCCTATATGAAATAAAGGTCTTTTAAAGAAATTGGAGGCTGGAATATTCTTTATACTTGGATGAGGACTTCGCCGGCTGGATGAAGATGGAAGAGGCTGCCTGGATGAAGACTTCTTGCCGGCTTGATGGATCCTTCAAGCGGGACTTCAATAACTGTAAGTGGATCGTTGGCTGTTAGTGTTAGGTTTATTTAAGGGCTTTTTGGGTGGGTTTTATTTTTAGATTAGGGTCTGGGCAGTACAAGAGCTAAATGCCCTTTTAAGGGCAATGCCCATACAAATGCCCTTTTCAGGGCAATGGGGAGCTTAGGTTATTTTAGAAAGGCTTTTTATTTGGGGGGGTTGGTTGGTTGGGTGGTGGGTTTTACTGATGGGAGGTGTTCTTTTACAGGTAAAAGAGCTGATTTCTTTGGGGCTATGCCCCACAAAAGGCACTTTTAAGGGCCCTTGGTAGTTTATTGTAGGCTAGGGGTTATTTTATTTTGGGGGGGGGTTATTTTGATAGGGCTATTAGATTAGGTGTATTTTTTATTTTTGATAATGTTTTTTTCCATAATTTAGTGTTTTTTATTTTTTGTAACTTTGTATTTATTTTGTAATTTAGTCATTTTTAATAAGGTTTAATAGAAGATTTAAATAATCTGAGTAGGGTTAGGGTTTTTTAATATGTAATTTAGTTTATTTAATTGCTAGTTTAATTTAATTGTAGTATAATAGTTAGGGTAGGTTAATTAATAGTTTAAAAATAGTTTATTTTAATTCTACAGGTAAGTTTAAATTTTTTTGAAGATAGGGATGTTGTAATTTTAATTTAAAGTTAGCGGGTTGTTAGGTTTAGGGGTTAATAGCTTAATTTAGTTTATGGCGATGTGGGGGCTGGCGGTTTAGGGGTTAATAGGTTTAGTTAGTGGTAGTGATATAGGAGGCCAGGGGTTTAGGGGTTAATAAGTTTAGTGGCGGCGGGGTCGGGGAGTGATGGAATAGGGGTTAATAACTTTATTTAGATTGCGGCGGGGTCCGGGAGCGGTGGGATAGGGGTTAATAAGATTATTTAGGTTGTGGTGGGGTCTGGGAGTGGCGGAATAGGGGTTAATAACATTATGTAGGTGGCGGTGATGTCGGGGGTGGCAGAATAGGGGTGTTTAGACTCGGGGCTTATGTTAGGGTGTTAGGTGTAAATGTTACTTGTTTTCAACCATATAAATCAATAGGATAGCTGACAGTATCGAACATAAGCTTTCGCTGCTTTCAGACTCCCTTTGATTCCTATGGCATCTGCGGCCTCCAGGGTGGCAGATTGAAAACCAGGTATGCTGGGCTGGAATAGCCGCGAGCATACCTGTTAGAAATGTGAAAAATGGGAAAAAGTGTCAGATAGAGCCGAATGTGTATTCGGAACATCTGTAATGACATAAGCATTGATCTGCGTCGAATTGAGACCGGCGGATCGTATGTTATGTCACAAATTTCAACTTTTGCCGGTCTGTAGGCTTTGATAACTCGGTTGGGTCAAGCTCATAACAATTACGCTGCAGAATTACGGCGTATTTGCGGTTGACGGCTTGATAAATATCCCCCTATGTGTTTATTTGAGCTTGATAATTATACACACTGTAACTTCTTACAGAGGCATTGGCGCCCATTTAACAAGCTCCATAGTGAGCTTGTGGGCCCGTGTTTCTGGCGAGTCTTCAGACTCGCCAGAAACAGCAGTTATGAAGCAGCGGTCACAAAGACCGCTGCTACATAACCTGTCCGTCTGCTCTGAGCAGGCGGACAGACATCGCCGGAAATCAACCCGATCGAGATTGACACCTCCCTGCTGGCGGCCCATTGGCCGCAAGTCTACAGGGGGTGGCGTTGCACCAGCAGCTCTTGCGAGCTGCTGGTGCAATGCTGAATACGGAGAGCATATTGCTCTCCGCATTCAGCGAGGTCTGGCGGACCTGATCCGCACTGTCGGATCAGGTCCGCCAGACTTAATAGCAGGAGAAAACAGAGACAAATCTTTAACCCTGTGAGTACTGAATGCATTTAAGAATTTAAATCTTGGTTTTAAAAGAGAAGTTAGAAATTCATCTATATGAACTGTATAATTCTCAAAGATTTCATTGATACTCAGACTGTATCAATTACATATATCTATGGATCTGAGAAATGCATTTCAGGTTTGTAATACATTAAATGAACAACTGTATTGCCCTATTTTAATATATATATATATATATATATATATATATATATATATATATATATATATATACCATAAATAACATGTTTTTGTTTTTCTATCTTCCAGACATCCGAGGGACAGATTGGGCTCCAGATGGGTCTAATAAATGCTGTTACAGGAGTGCCTACCCTGAGTCCTATCATATAGGTATACACTAAATATTTATAATAACTGGAAAAGATGACAATTGTAAAATATGAATTGAATCCATGCTGAAAGTATAAAATAATTCTTCTAAATCCTTTCATAGAAAATGTGACTTTTAAACACATTTTTAAAATATTATAAATAAGTATATCATGTTTAGTATGGAAATACTCAGAAAAAATAGTGAGTATACTAAATATACATTTTAAAAATTAAAAGATATATAGTAAGCTGTTAGCAGTGTTGGACATGAAACTGCATTTTGTATTTGTCTGCTGCCCCTGATGGAATAAAAATGGTATTGCAAACAAAAGGTATTTGGCTGCTCAGGGAAGCATTTCCCAAATAACCTATAAGGGACAGGCTTCGGTTAGGGCATATCCAATATTCTGTGGGAGTTATTAAAGAAAAGAGGGAGTGGTTTATTTTGAATAAGAGCCCCCACACACTAGACAAAGGGACAGACTCAAACAAAGAGCATGACTTTTGACTGAGAGAGAAACACACAGATTTGTGCTAAGTACCTCTCTGGAAATTTTGGGACACTTTCTTTGGACAAGAAAGGTAATAATTTGAATTAATTGCGAATAGTTGATAAAACCTTCTTCTATGACCTACAAGAAACCCCAGAAGCTGAATTCTCATACTGGTTATTTGGTAAAGTGTACTGGTATTTAAATATTAATGTTTAGAAAGAATTTTTGTATTTTAATATCACAAGCTAATTACAGTTATTGCTATATATATATATATTTTAGAATTTGTCTTATTGTGGCTGAATAAGAGGTTATTTCAGGCCAGACATATTCGCATATAAATTGGCTGTTGCATTAATAATATATACAATTTCTGGTGTTTTAATTGAAGTTACATAGAACCATTTATGGGTTAAATAGCTTAATTATACTCCCCTGAAAGTTATCTTAAAATTATTGAGATTTAGTAAGAATTGTGTGAAGTAACTTGTTATATTGTTTAACTAAGCACTGTTAAATTAGTGGTCCATATTCTGGCATTTTCATTGTGATATTTTAACAAGTGACTCATTCTGAGTACGGTTAATTTTTAGAGGTGCATTTTATGATCTGTTTTGTGTAGAATAATTGTAACAGAATAATCGTGTATAATTGGTTCATAATCTAGTTTCTACATAAATATAATTCAAGGTGTTTGTAAAGTTAACTAATCAAGAACTAAGGAATAAATATTGATTTTTAATAAATATACTGTTAAGCCTATACATTTTACTTTGGTTGGCAACTGCTGAGATAAGTACTTTAACATTTTACTGGAGATTACTGCTGATATAATAATAAATTATATTGTAAACCTAGTATATACCAACATCTACTGTATGTCTGTGTATGTATGTCAATGTAAAATCCCTGCGTCAGACCTTCTATCTTTCAACCTTATAACTTTTGTGTGCAATATTTTTTTTAATTATTTTTATCAGACAATGTTAATATGAGTGCAACTGTAAGTGTTTCGTGAAACTTTTATGTTGCGCAAAACTATTAACTAGAGCTCTTCGAGTGCGGAAAGGATTGTTGTGTAAGAAGGCGAATGTGTGCGAGCAATTGCAATTTTTCAAGACTGGTAATAACTGTGCAATGGAAATTGATTGCCAAAAGACCACATTGCATGTGGAAAACTAATAATGCGCTACTTATAATCTTTCTCTTAAAAAATACATGACAAAATACATTTACATTCATATTAAAGGGACACTCAGATAAAATTACATTTTCATGATTCAGATACAAAATGTAATTTTAAACAACTTTCCAATTTACTTCCATTAAAATAATGTGCACATTCTTTTATATTTACACTTTTTAAATCACCAGCTCCTACTGAACATGTGCAAGAATTCACAGACTATATGCATTTGTGATTGGCTGATTGCTATCACATGGTACAGGGGGAGTGGAAATATACATAACTTTGAAATTTGTTAGAAAAAATCTACTACTTTAAAAAATTATAAGGGACTATATTGATGAGCATATTCGTGTAAACAAGATTATGAGTTCTAATCAGCATGGCTTTAGGAGAAATAGATAATGTCAAACTAATCTAATTCGATTCTACAAGGAAGGAAGTAAAAATATAGATAAAGGGGAATCAGTTGATGTGATATACTTAGATTTTGCAAAGGCATTGGATACAGTGCCACATGAGAGATTAATGCACAAAATTAAGGGACTGGGAATAGCTGAAAATGTTAGCTCATGGATAAATAACTGGATAAAAGATAGGGAGCAATGAGTAGTAGTAAATGGATCAGACAAAGGTAATCAGTGGCGTCCCCCAGGGATCAGTACTGGGCCCTGTTCTTTTTAATATTTTTATAAATGACTTGGAGCAAGGATTAAATAGCGACATCTCTATTTTTGCAGATGATACGAAGTTAAGTAAGGTCATTAGGTCAGAGCAGGACGAACTCTCATTACAAAGGGATTTGCAAAAATTAGAACTATGGGCAAGTAAATGGAAAATGAGATTTAATACGGAAAAATGCAAGGTTCTACATTTTGGAAGTAAAAATAAGCAGGCAACGTATTTCTTAAATGGGACAAGACTTAGCCAAACACAGGAGGAAAGGGACTTGGGAGTAGTAATAGATAACAAGCTAAAGATGGGTGCACAATGCAGGGCAGAGGCTTCAAAGGCTACTAGCATGAATTAAAAGAGGCATTGATTCAAGGGAGGAAAGCATAATTCTGTCACTATATAAAGCCCTGGTAAGGCCTCACCTTGAGTTTGGAGTGCAGTTCTGGGGACCGATCGCTAAAAAAGATATTGCAGAACTAGAAAAAGTTCAGAGAAGGGCCACAAAGCTAATAAGGGGATTGGATAAATTAACTTATGAGGAGAGGCTAGCCAAACTGGGTCTGTTTTCTTTAGAAAAAAGGCTCTTGAGAGGTGACATGATTACTTTATATAAATATATTCAAGGCCCATATACAGAGATGGCAGAAGCTCTGTTTATTCCAAGAAAATTGTTTCTGACAAGAGGTCATAATTTAAGGTTGGAGGAAAGGAGATTTAATCTCCTGCAACGGGAAACGTTTTTTCACTGTAAGAGCAATAACATTGTGGAACTCATTACCAAAGGAGGTAGTGAATGCCAATACCATAGATACATTTAAAAATTGTCTGGATACATTTCTGTATATAAACAAAATTCATGGATATGATTGCTAGTATTAAATGGGTCACCTTTTAGTGGGGTTATTTAAGCCTAACTGGAGCTTTTTTGTAAGTATTTTAGATTTGTATAGGTTGAACTCGATGGACTTCAGTCTTTTTTCAACCTTATCTACTATGTTACTATGTTACTTATTTGAAATTCAGAGTAAATGCTATTGTACTGTCTTGTTATCATGCATTTGTTAAATATGCAAATCTACTGTGTTTACTGGTCCTTTAACACTGTTTAATAAAAATTATTTAAAAAAAATATTGCACAAAATAGGGCTCAAAGATAGGAGTGTTCGAAAAAAAAAAAAAAGGCAGGCAAATGTCTTTAACATTAATACTCATTCATATACATTGCTAAAGATGTATTTGTATATAAATATATATATATATATATATATATATATATATATATATATATATACGTTTAGCAAAGATGTGCACTCTCACTTATATGCAACAACCAGGGTGCTAGTGAAATTAGATACAAAATCAGAGACAGACCTTGCACTCGCTGGATTTTTAAACAAACTTGTTTACTTGGCAAAAATAGTGACGTTTCAGGGACAGTGTATCCCCTTCCTCAGACAGTGAATGCTTCAAAATTAGGTGAATTTATACAAACAAATAAATAACCCCTCCCCCCAATTAGCAAAAAAAACCCGCCAAAAGTGTTGCTATGGTGACCATATGTCACAAAGTGAACATCGTATATACATTATAATATAAGCAGTCAAAGCTATGACAGTGAAAATGATCAAATTAAAAGACCTGTAGTAAAATGAACATGGTAAACAACTTAACATTTCAAGTACTGGTATTCTTAACAAATCCCTAATATCCGTTATTGTCCGGGGAGCCAGCCTATATTGGAAGCCTAATATGTTGGGGCCTAGGTGGTCAGGCATAAGATACACACTCAAAACCTACCAAGATGGAAAAACAAAGTTCTAATGTAGATCGCCGTGTCCCACGCCACCGCAACTACGCCCGCACTAGGTAGAACAGACAAACCCGGAAGTGCATCGGCCGATCACGTGTCTGGCCATGCACCAATCACTCGGGTTGCGGTTGGGGTTGTCATGGCAATGGGTCACAACGATCCAAATAGCAACAAAGAAGCATATCGGACAAATCAGCTACTAAGCATAACATTGTAATAGTACACATCAATAGATACTTGTAATAAGTGCTGCTACAATGGCTATACCACTGCCGTAAATATAATCAGTAACTCATATATATGGAGCCATCTTGCCGTATTCTGGTGGGGGTATAATAATATCATACATTCTCCCTAGAGCGCATATATATCATAGTGGACGCTGCTACAGGAACTATATCACTAATGTGCATTCACTATCCAATATGCACAGTGTACCATGATGGAGAATATGTACAAATTTATACACGGTAATATCACCCATTAAAGAAGGTGAACTGGGATGGCATGACCAATGAGAGAGTACCAAAACACCCCAAAGAAAAGAACCAAAATAACCCCACCAATACTTAAATACAAGGAAACCGAAAAAATGGGAAAATCGGAAAAGAGTTAGTGAAAAAAAGAATTGGTGAAAAAAAGAATGTTAGTGAAAAAAAGGGGAGGGGAGAGACAGACGAATATAAATAAACTGTAAAGATAAATAAATATAAAAATAAATATAAAAATAATAATAAATATAAATATAAAAATAATAAAAATAAAAATAATAATAAAAATAAAATAAAATAGAATAGAATAAAATATAATAAATAATAAATAAATAAATAAAAATAAAATGAGAATAGAGTGTGGACTCTCAAGTAGAAAAAATCTGGATAACATGGACTCCCATGGTAAATAGGCAGATCTCCCTAAGAGCTGGGTCTAATTTACAAGAAACAATGCCAGTCAAACATAGTATTAAGTCCATGTGGTTGCAGGGTATTCAAACGAAAAATCCATTTGGCCTCAACTTGCAGGAGAAGTGTATCCCTATCACCACCCCGCCTTAGTGGGGGGACATGATCAATTAAGGTGAATCTCAGATCATGGAGTCCATGGCCTTTCTCCACAAAGTGCCGGGCCACAGGTTGGTCACTAGAGCCCTTCTTAAGGGCCGTTCTGATGGATGATCTGTGGTTAGCGAACCTGGTCCGTGCATCGTCAGTTGTTTTTCCCACATAGAACCGCCCACAGCTGCAGTTTAATAGATATACCACATGAGAGGTGGTGCACGTTAGCACATGCCTAATCTTGAACCTCTGATTGCGATGGGGATGTCCAAACGTTGGTCCTGGAATCATGGCATTACAGGTGGTACATCCCACACACCTATAGCATCCTGGTTTCTTTCTCTGTGTCAGCCATGTCTCAGGGTTATAGCAATGTGTGGGGTCCGTGAGCATCAACAGATCTTTTAAATTTTTGTCACGTTTATAACCCACTCTCGGAGGTTGCCACTTGTTAAATGGAAGAGAGGGGTCACCTTGTACGATGTGCCAGTGTTCTCTTAGTGTTATGCCTAAGGCTCTAGTCGAAGGACTGTATACCGTAGTAAAGGTCATCCGCTGCTCGTCTTTAGGATCGGTTCGGGTAGACATAGTGGTATCGCTTTCCACTCCCATTCTACTTTGTTTAACAAGGTGCGGATTATATCCTCGTTGTACAAATCGTTGTTGCATCTCATCCAGTTGCTGGTGTCTTCTGGTCTCATCACTATTATTTCTTGCGGCCCGCTGTAGTTGGGCTTTCGGAATAGCCCTGAGAAGTGCAGTCGGATGGTTACTTGTGGCGTGTAGAATAGAGTTCCTGTCCGTGGGTTTCCTAAACAACGAGGTATCCAAATAACCACTCTCTGTTTTAAAGATGTTTAGGTCCAGGAACTCAATGTTTTCCAAATCATGTTTGAGTTTGAGTTTCACTGGATGATTGAGTGAATTCAATTCTTCAAACCATCTTTCCAACTCTGTAGCTGTACCCCTCCAAATGATTAACAGGTCATCAATATACCGTTTGTAATATATCATTCCTGGATTCTGGTATATCTTCATCACATGTAGTTCGTAATGCTCCATGTATAGATTGGCCAATGAGGGGGCCACGTTTGATCCCATGGCCGTACCTGATATTTGTTGATGGTACTCTCCCTTGAACCTGAAATAATTGAGATGTAGGCTCAGGTCTAGCAGATTTATCAGGAAGTCTCTAGGTGGACCAATATAGGGATATTTGTCCAAAGCATCAGCCACATACTGTTTCCCAGTCTCATGTGGGATGATTGTGTATAAGCTATTTACATCTGCTGTGGCCAAGATGTATGGTTCATCGAACTTGATAGTTTTCAGTTCTGCAATCAGCTGTGACGAATCCCTAAGGTATGACCTCATATTTCTCACAAGGGGCTGAAGAAAATGGTCCACATATATAGCCAACCTAGAGGTGATGGAATTCCTGGCAGAGACAATTGGCCTCCCGGGAGGCTTCTCCAAAACCTTGTGGATTTTGGGAAGTGTGTACAGTATGGGACAGACTGGATATTTAATCCTTAAGAAACCATTTTTGGGTACCTCGTTGTTTAGGAAACCCACGGACAGGAACTCTATTCTACACGCCACAAGTAACCATCCGACTGCACTTCTCAGGGCTATTCCGAAAGCCCAACTACAGCGGGCCGCAAGAAATAATAGTGATGAGACTAGAAGACACCAGCAACTGGATGAGATGCAACAACGATTTGTACAACGAGGATATAATCTGCACCTTGTTAAACAAAGTAGAATGGGAGTGGAAAGCGATACCACTATGTCTACCCGAACCGATCCTAAAGACGAGCAGCGGGTGACCTTTACTACGGTGTACAGTCCTTCGACTAGAGCCTTAGGCATAACACTAAGAGAACACTGGCACATCGTACAAGGTGACCCCTCTCTTCCATTTAACAAGTGGCAACCTCCGAGAGTGGGTTATAAACGTGACAAAAATTTAAAAGATCTGTTGATGCTCACGGACCCCACACATTGCTATAACCCTGAGACATGGCTGACACAGAGAAAGAAACCAGGATGCTATAGGTGTGTGGGATGTACCACCTGTAATGCCATGATTCCAGGACCAACGTTTGGACATCCCCATCGCAATCAGAGGTTCAAGATTAGGCATGTGCTAACGTGCACCACCTCTCATGTGGTATATCTATTAAACTGCAGCTGTGGGCGGTTCTATGTGGGAAAAACAACTGACGATGCCCGGACCAGGTTCGCTAACCACAGATCATCCATCAGAACGGCCCTTAAGAAGGGCTCTAGTGACCAACCTGTGGCCCGGCACTTTGTGGAGAAAGGCCATGGACTCCATGATCTGAGATTCACCTTAATTGATCATGTCCCCCCACTAAGGCGGGGTGGTGATAGGGATACACTTCTCCTGCAAGTTCAGGCCAAATGGATTTTTCGTTTGAATACCCTGCAACCACATGGACTTAATACTATGTTTGACTGGCATTGTTTCTTGTAAATTAGACCCAGCTCTTAGGGAGATCTGCCTATTTACCATGGGAGTCCATGTTATCCAGATTTTTTCTACTTGAGAGTCCACACTCTATTCTCATTTTATTTTTATTTATTTATTTATTATTTATTATATTTTATTCTATACTATTTTATTTTATTTTTATTATTATTTTTATTTTTATTATTTTTATATTTATATTTATTATTATTTTTATATTTATTTTTATATTTATTTATCTTTACAGTTTATTTACATTCGTCTGTCTCTCCCCTCCCCTTTTTTTCACTAACATTCTTTTTTTCACCAATTCTTTTTTTCACTAACTCTTTTCCCATTTTCCCATTTTTTCGGTTTCCTTGTATTTAAGTATTGGTGGGGTTATTTTGGTTCTTTTCTTTGGGGCGTTTTGGTACTCTCTCATTGGTCATGCCATCCCAGTTCACCTTCTTTAATGGGTGATATTACCGTGTATAAATTTGTACATATTCTCCATCATGGTACACTGTGCATATTGGATAGTGAATGCACATTAGTGATATAGTTCCTGTAGCAGCGTCCACTATGATATATATGCGCTCTAGGGAGAATGTATGATATTATTATACCCCCACCAGAATACGGCAAGATGGCTCCATATATATGAGTTACTGATTATATTTACGGCAGTGGTATAGCCATTGTAGCAGCACTTATTACAAGTATCTATTGATGTGTACTATTACAATGTTATGCTTAGTAGCTGATTTGTCCGATATGCTTCTTTGTTGCTATTTGGATCGTTGTGACCCATTGCCATGACAACCCCAACCGCAACCCGAGTGATTGGTGCATGGCCAGACACGTGATCGGCCGATGCACTTCCGGGTTTGTCTGTTCTACCTAGTGCGGGCGTAGTTGCGGTGGCGTGGGACACGGCGATCTACATTAGAACTTTGTTTTTCCATCTTGGTAGGTTTTGAGTGTGTATCTTATGCCTGACCACCTAGGCCCCAACATATTAGGCTTCCAATATTGGCTGGCTCCCCGGACAATAACGGATATTAGGGATTTGTTAAGAATACCAGTACTTGAAATGTTAAGTTGTTTACCATGTTCATTTTACTACAGGTCTTTTAATTTGATCATTTTCACTGTCATAGCTTTGACTGCTTATATTATAATGTATATACGATGTTCACTTTGTGACATATGGTCACCATAGCAACACTTTTGGCGGTTTTTTTTGCTAATTGGGGGGAGGGGTTATTTATTTGTTTGTATAAATTCACCTAATTTTGAAGCATTCACTGTCTGAGGAAGGGGATACACTGTCCCCGAAACGTCACTATTTTTGCCAAGTAAACAAGTTTGTTTAAAAATCCAGCGAGTGCAAGGTCTGTCTCTGATTTTATATATATATATATATATATATATAAAATCAGAGACAGACCTTGCACTCGCTGGATTTTTAAACAAACTTTTTACTTGGCAAAAATAGTGACGTTTCGGGGACAGTGTATCCCCTTCCTCAGACAGTGAATGCTTCAAAATTAGGTGAATTTATACAAACAAATAAATACCCCCCCCCCAATTAGCAAAAAAACCGCCAAAAGTGTTGCTATGGTGACCATATGTCACAAAGTGAACATCGTATATACATTATAATATAAGCAATCAAAGCTATGACAGTGAAGAATGATCAATTAAAAGACCTGTAGTAAAATGAACATGGTAAACAACTTAACATTTCAAGTACTGGTATTCTTAACAAATCCCTAATGTCCGTTATTGTCCGGGGAGCCAGCCAATATTGGAAGCCTAATATGTTGGCCTAGGTGGTCAGGCATAAATACACACTCAAAACCTACCAAGATGGAAAACAAAGTTCTAATGTAGATCGCCGTGTCCCACGCCACCGCAACTACGACCCGCACTAGGTAGAACAGACAAACCCGGAAGTGCATCGGCCGATCACGTGTCTGGCCATGCACCAATCACTCGGTTGCGGTTGGGGTTGTCATGGCAATGGGTCACAACGATCCAAATAGCAACAAAGAAGCATATCGGACAAATCAGCTACTAAGCATAACATTGTAATAGTACACATCAATAGATACTTGTAATAAGTGCTGCTACAATGGCTATACCACTGCCGTAAATATAACAGTAACTCATATAATGGAGCCATCTTGCCGTATTCTGATGGGGTATATAATAATATCATACATTCTCCCTAGAGCGCATATATATCATAGTGGACGCTGCTACAGGACTATATCACTAATGTGCATTCACTATCCAATATGCACAGTGTACCATGATGGAGAATATACAAATTTATACACGTAATATCACCCATTAAAGAAGGTGAACTGGATGGCATGACCAATGAGAGAGTACCAAAACGCCCCAAAGAAAAGAACCAAAATAACCCCACCAATACTTAAATACAAGGAAACCGAAAAAATGGGAAAATGGGAAAAGAGTTAGGAAAAAAAGAATTGGTGAAAAAAAAATGTTAGTGAAAAAAAGGGAGGGAGAGACAGACGAATGAAATAAACTGTAAAGATAAATAAATATAAAAAATAAATATAAAAATAATATTAAATGAAATAAATATAAAAATAATAAAAATAAAAATAATAATAAAAATAAAAATAAAATAGTATAGAATAAAATATAATAAAAATAATAAATAAATAAAAATAAAATGAGAATAGAGTGTGGACTCTCAAGTAGAAAAAATCTGGATAACATGGACTCCCATGGTAAATAGGCAGATCTCCCTAAGAGCTGGGTCTAATTTACAAGAAACAATGCCAGTCTAACATAGTATTAAGTCCATGTGGTTGCAGGGTATTCAAACGAAAATCCATTTGGCCTCAACTTGCAGGAGAAGTGTAATCCCTATCACCACCCCGCCTTAGTGGGGGGACATGATCAATTAAGGTGAATCTCAGATCATGGAGTCCATGGCCTTTCTCCACAAAGTGCCGGGCCACAGGTTGGTCACTAGAGCCCTTCTTAAGGGCCGTTCTGATGGATGATCTGTGGTTAGCGAACCTGTCCGTGCATCTGTCAGTTGTTTTTCCCACATAGAACCGCCCACAGCTGCAGTTTAATAGATATACCACATGAGAGGTGGTGCACGTTAGGCACATGCCTAATCTTGAACCTCTGATTGCGATGGGGATGTCCAAACGTTGGGTCCTGGAATCATGCATACAGGTGGTACATCCCACAACCCTATAGCATCCTGGTTTCTTTCTCTGTGTCAGCCATGTCTCAGGGTTATAGCAATGTGGTGGGGTTCCGTGAGCATCAACAGATCTTTTAAATTTTTGTCACGTTTATAACCCACTCTCGGAGGTTGCCACTTGTTAAATGGAAGAGAGGGGTCACCTTGTACGATGTGCCAAGTGTTCTCTTAGTGTTATGCCTAAGGCTCTAGTCGAAGGGACTGTATACCGTAGTAAAGGTCATCCGCTGCTCGTCTTTAGGATCGGTTCGGGTAGACATAGTGGTATCGCTTTCCACTCCCATTCTACTTTGTTTAACAAGGTGCGATTATATCCTCGTTGTACAAATCGTTGTTGCATCTCATCCAGTTGCTGTGTCTTCTGGTCTCATCACTATTATTTCTTGCGCCCGCTGTAGTTGGGGCTTTCGGAATAGCCCTGAGAAGTGCAGTCGGATGGTTACTTGTGGCGTGTAGAATAGAGTTCCTGTCCGTGGGTTTCCTAAACAACGAGTATCCAAATAACCACTCTCTGTTTTAAAGATGTTTAGGTCCAGGAACTCAATGTTTTCCAAATCATGTTTGAGTTTGAGTTTCACTGGATGATTGAGTGAATTCAATTCTTCAAACCATCTTTCCAACTCTGTAGCTGTACCCCTCCAAATGATTAACAGGTCATCAATATACCGTTTGTAATATATCATTCCTGGATTCTGGTATATCTTCATCACATGTAGTTCGTAATGCTCCATGTATAGATTGGCCAATGAGGGGCCACGTTTGATCCCATGGCCGTACCTGATATTTGTTGATGGTACTCTCCCTTGAACCTGAAATAATTGAGATGTAGGCTCAGGTCTAGCAGATTTATCAGGAAGTCTCTAGGTGGACCAATATAGGGATATTTGTCCAAAGCATCAGCCACATACTGTTTCCCAGTCTCATGTGGGATGATTGTGTATAAGCTATTTACATCTGCTGTGGCCAAGATGTATGGTTCATCGAACTTGATAGTTTTCAGTTCTGCAATCAGCTGTGACGAATCCCTAAGGTATGACCTCATATTTCTCACAAGGGGCTGAAGAAAATGGTCCACATATATAGCCAACCTAGAGGTGATGGAATTCCTGGCAGAGACAATTGGCCTCCCGGGAGGCTTCTCCAAAACCTTGTGGATTTTGGGAAGTGTGTACAGTATGGGACAGACTGGATATTTAATCCTTAAGAAACCATTTTTGGGTACCTCGTTGTTTAGGAAACCCACGGACAGGAACTCTATTCTACACGCCACAAGTAACCATCCGACTGCACTTCTCAGGGCTATTCCGAAAGCCCAACTACAGCGGGCCGCAAGAAATAATAGTGATGAGACTAGAAGACACCAGCAACTGGATGAGATGCAACAACGATTTGTACAACGAGGATATAATCTGCACCTTGTTAAACAAAGTAGAATGGGAGTGGAAAGCGATACCACTATGTCTACCCGAACCGATCCTAAAGACGAGCAGCGGGTGACCTTTACTACGGTGTACAGTCCTTCGACTAGAGCCTTAGGCATAACACTAAGAGAACACTGGCACATCGTACAAGGTGACCCCTCTCTTCCATTTAACAAGTGGCAACCTCCGAGAGTGGGTTATAAACGTGACAAAAATTTAAAAGATCTGTTGATGCTCACGGACCCCACACATTGCTATAACCCTGAGACATGGCTGACACAGAGAAAGAAACCAGGATGCTATAGGTGTGTGGGATGTACCACCTGTAATGCCATGATTCCAGGACCAACGTTTGGACATCCCCATCGCAATCAGAGGTTCAAGATTAGGCATGTGCTAACGTGCACCACCTCTCATGTGGTATATCTATTAAACTGCAGCTGTGGGCGGTTCTATGTGGGAAAAACAACTGACGATGCCCGGACCAGGTTCGCTAACCACAGATCATCCATCAGAACGGCCCTTAAGAAGGGCTCTAGTGACCAACCTGTGGCCCGGCACTTTGTGGAGAAAGGCCATGGACTCCATGATCTGAGATTCACCTTAATTGATCATGTCCCCCCACTAAGGCGGGGTGGTGATAGGGATACACTTCTCCTGCAAGTTCAGGCCAAATGGATTTTTCGTTTGAATACCCTGCAACCACATGGACTTAATACTATGTTTGACTGGCATTGTTTCTTGTAAATTAGACCCAGCTCTTAGGGAGATCTGCCTATTTACCATGGGAGTCCATGTTATCCAGATTTTTTCTACTTGAGAGTCCACACTCTATTCTCATTTTATTTTTATTTATTTATTTATTATTTATTATATTTTATTCTATACTATTTTATTTTATTTTTATTATTATTTTTATTTTTATTATTTTTATATTTATATTTATTATTATTTTTATATTTATTTTTATATTTATTTATCTTTACAGTTTATTTACATTCGTCTGTCTCTCCCCTCCCCTTTTTTTCACTAACATTCTTTTTTTCACCAATTCTTTTTTTCACTAACTCTTTTCCCATTTTCCCATTTTTTCGGTTTCCTTGTATTTAAGTATTGGTGGGGTTATTTTGGTTCTTTTCTTGGGGGCGTTTTGGTACTCTCTCATTGGTCATGCCATCCCAGTTCACCTTCTTTAATGGGTGATATTACCGTGTATAAATTTGTACATATTCTCGCATCATGGTACACTGTGCATATTGGATAGTGAATGCACATTAGTGATATAGTTCCTGTAGCAGCGTCCACTATGATATATATGCGCTCTAGGGAGAATGTATGATATTATTTATACCCCCACCAGAATACGGCAAGATGGCTCCATATATATGAGTTACTGATTATATTTACGGCAGTGGTATAGCCATTGTACGCAGCATCTTATTACAAGTAACTATTGATGTGTACTATTACAATGTTATGCTTAGTAGCTGATTTGTCCGATATGCTTCTTGTTTGCTATTTGGATCGTTGTGACCCATTGCCATGACAACCCCAACCGCAACCCGAGTGATTGGTGCATGGCCAGACACGTGATCGGCCGATGCACTTCCGGTTTGTCTGTTCTACCTAGTGGCGGGCGTAGTTGCGGTGGCGTGGGACACGGCGATCTACATTAGAACTTTGTTTTTCCATCTTGTAGGTTTTGAGTGTGTATCTTATGCCTGACCACCTAGGCCCCAACATATTAGGCTTCCAATATTGGCTGGCTCCCCGGACAATATCGGATATTAGGGATTTGTTAAGAATACCAGTACTTGAAATGTTAAGTTGTTTACCATGTTCATTTTACTACAGGTCTTTTAATTTGATCCTTTACTGTCATAGCTTTGACTGCTTATATTATAATGTATATACGATGTTCACTTTGTGACATATGGTCACCATAGCAACACTTTTGGCGGTTTTTTTTGCTAATTGGGGGAGGGGTTATTTATTTGTTTGTATAAATTCACCTAATTTTGAAGCATTCACTGTCTGAGGAAGGGGATACACTGTCCCCGAAACGTCACTATTTTGCCAAGGTAAACAAGTTTGTTTAAAAATCCAGCGAGTGCAAGGGTCTGTCTCTGATTTATATATATATATATATATAGTATATATATATATATATATATATATATATATATGTTTATATGTGTGTACATATACAGTATATTAATGTATTTACAGTCATATATAAACATATAAAAACATTAATATATATGTACACATATATAAACATAAATATAAGTGCATTATAGCGCTTTTCCATTAAGCAGATAAAAACATGATAACACTTATTTATGCAATATTCATATTTAAGTGAATGTAAATATGATGCTAAAGTGCCCGGTTTTTAAAAATTCGATTACAAACAGGGCCACTTTAATTCATCAAAATTTACATTTCACTTGTGTTTGTGAAAAAAAACTTACCTTTTAATCTTGACAGCCGCTCCAGCTTCCTCCACCCCGTCGCAAAGCCTCTTCCTGGGTCTAAAATGAGGAATCCAGCTTCCTCCAATCACGGCGTTGAAATCAGGCACTGATTCCCCCCCCGGGGGGGGAGCCGTGATTGGAGGATGATCTATCCATCATTTCTGACATCAGAAATGGCTTGCAACGACCGGTGGAAGCTGGAGCTGTTGTCAAGGTTTAAAAGGTAAGTTTTTTTTCACAACAGGGATGAAATGTAAATTTTGATGAATTAAAGTGCCCCTGTTTTTAATCGAATTTTAAAAAACGGGCACTTTAGCATCAAAATTTACATTCACTTTAATAAAGATTATAACTATGTATTTACTGTAAATATTTCACATTTGCTAATGTGAATATGCTATGTTGTTTGTGCAATGGGGTGTTTGGCTTTTTTTCAACAATTTTTTTCCATTGACTTCTTGGGGGAATGTGAAAAGGTGATGACGTTTGTGCGATCTCGGTGTTTGTGTGATCTCTATGGGGGAATACATGCATGCGAAAAATTAAGTTTGGTTTTTAAGCGCTATCAGGTTAACGCTAGTGCAAAATTACATTTTGGATTTTGTAATATGAACGCAACCCGAAAAACACAGAAATTAAAATCCTAGCAGAGTTTTCGCTTACGCAAAAAAAATAATCCCCACCACTTGTATTCTAGCCCTTGGTTTAGTTCAGTGTCAGGTTAGTGCACGAGTGATAACTTATCGGGTTTGTTTGTAGCGCTCCTGTGATATCCGAAGTCCTGAAATTTGCGCTTCAGTCTTTCACTCTCACACTTACGTTTTATTTTCAACATGTAATTTGTGCACTAATGCAGTGGTGGTAATTTTTTTTTTTACTTTGAGCGCAGTTGGTGCGCAATTGAAAATAAAAATTAGCGTACAACTTGTAATCTTGCCCTATTTATTTTTTTCCTGGAGAATTTGCAGTAGCAATATTGCATATTCTAAATGAGAAACCATACTAAGTTTAACGCATGGTTCACAGTTTAAATTGTTACACATTATTTATTTTCATTTTTTAAAATAAAGTTCATCTAAAAGGGACCTATTTCAAATTGAAAAATAGGATTCTGCATTCAGCGGCACCTTTATATCAGATGGATTTTTTTCATTTTTTTAAGTCATTTAGTGTGAAACTCACATAATATTAAGGGGCAGAGGTAAACTAGTAATAAAAACACTATAGGCTTAGTTCACTAGGGACTAGCTAGCATAAATATGTCTTCAATCAAACCTACTTTTGATCAGACGTGCATTCTGTGGTTCCTTTTTTAAATTGTCTTGAGGGGCTTTCCTCAATTACCAGACTTATTAGGTCATCTTGCCTGAACAGAGAGCTTTAGATTGTAGGCCCTAAGTGACCACAGATCATTATTTGTGCATACATTTGCACAAGTGTTTCTCTCTTCTGCGACAATCTATGGATGTACCCTGTGGCTGATTCTTGCCCTTTGATTGGAACATCTCCTCCATCAGTAAATGTCTCCTATCATTCAACACGTCCATTCCTGGACGGACAGTTGCTACACTCTGGTATGTGACAATGACTGATATATGAAGTCTTCAGAGAGGCAGTCGGTCAAATTGATTAATTTTAGAAGACAAAGGTGATTGGCAAATTATTTCAAAGTCAACAGATGTCATAACCATGACAAAGTTAGAGTAGCAGAAAATAAATAAAATCGGAGCATGGACTTTACAATTTGCATAAACAATGGAATATTCCACCTACGCTTATTATTGCACAAGTATTTATCTAGCTCTGGCACAATTGTGTAAGACTTTTCAATCATCCTAGATGAATCAGTCCAGGTTATTTATGTCAGTCACCTTTGAGGTAGTTGAGGGTATAAAAAGCAGTGATCTTAAGTCTGCTTCTTAACTTGCTGTTGCACACTTGCATGAGTGAGCCAAAGGAGCCACACTGCCAATCCAGAGTAGAACATAGCCATGGATGGTGCCTTTGCACATACACTGACCAAGATTGGCACTACGGTCATGTTTAGATCTGGACTAGTAGTACATTGCCCTTCCAGAGCTAACTTTAACTATGTCTTAACCCAACTGCAGGGTTAAATCCTTAATTCTGTTCAAGCACAAGTGGAATATTATGATGTTTAAGCAGTAACAGCTCAAAGGTGTGTTGGTTTTTGTGAGACACATTGTAGCACCTCCAAAACACAAAGATGACCGCTGCCTTGCAAGTCTATCTCTGGGTACATGTGCAGGGCTCTATTGAGGACAACGGGTAAAGGATGGAAAATGGGCTAATTATTTTTGTGTCAAATTTGTTAGCACCCCCCCCCCACACACACACACAAAAGTTTCATCCTAGAACTACTTCTAAATATTAATTTTAATTTTGTATGTTTCACTTAGCAAATGTTTATTGTTTATGCTGTATACTCTACTACAACACACAAAACATCAAGCCAGAAATGAACAAGCTACCACTAAAATGAGTTTGTGAAAGTCCTTAATCCTTCCCTATTCATGATGAACACAGGCTTGTGCAAACTCCATGTTGCAAGAAACTGGAACAACACAGTTATTCTATTAAACAGACATCAAGGTAAATTATTTAACAGCATATATATCAATTATATATATCTATCTAATATCTATCTATCTATCATATATATTGCCTATCTATTTATCCTATCTATCTATCATCTATCTATCTATCATATATATTGCCTATCTATTTATCCTATCTATCTATCTATCTATCTATCTATCTATCTATCTATCTATCAATCTATCTATCTATCTATCTATCTATCTATCATCTATCTATCTATCTATCTATCTATCTGTCTATCATATCTATTGTCTTTCTATCTATCTATCCATCTATCTATTTATATGTCTATCTATCATCTATCTAGCTATCTATCTCTATATGTCTGTCTATCTATAATCTCTCTATCATCTATCTATCTATCTATCTATCTATCTATCAATCTATCTATCTATCTATCTATCTATCATCTATCTATCTATCTATCTATCTATCTGTCTATCATATCTATTGTCTTTCTATCTATCTATCCATCTATCTATTTATATGTCTATCTATCATCTATCTAGCTATCTATCTCTATCTGTCTGTCTATCTATAATCTCTCTATCATCTATCTATCTATCTATCTATCTATCTATCTATCTATCCATCTAGTGTCTATCTATCTATCCATCTAGTGTCTATTTATCTATCCATCTAGTGTCTGTTTATCTATCTATCTATCTATCTATCTATCTATCCATCTAGTGTCTATCTATCTATCTATCTATCTATACATCTAGTGTCTATCTATTTACCTATCCATCTAGTGTCTATCTATCTATCTATCTATCTATATCTATCTATCTATCCATCTAGTGTCTATCTATCAATCTATCTATCCATCTAGTGTCTATCTATCTATCTATCTATCTATCCATCTAGTGTCTATCTATCTAACTATCTATCTGTCTACCTTTGTCCCTCCCTCTCTCTTTATCTGTATCCCTCATATCTCTCTTTCTCTCTCTTTCTCTCTCTCTCTCTCTGGCTCTATCTATACTCTATCACAAATCCCGCACACACACACACACTTGCACACAATGTTCTGACACCTAGCATTCTCTTTTTAACATGCTTGCTATGAGTTATTCACTTTGGGGGATTGAATCTCACGCTGAAGGCAAACAGACTTGGAGACTAGGGCACTAACAGATTAGAAATTAATTGGTCTCATTAACATTTTGTGATTATAATGGCTTGTAATCAATATCCTATGCAAATAACATTATTGATGTTCAGTGCAAAGGTCATTAGCTATGTTTGCATCAAGATAACGTTTGCCTTTCCTGTAGTTGAATTCAAATTAGGGCATTAATTCTGGGTCAACTACCTTGTTCACACCATATTTTCATTATTACACAATTAATTCCCTTTCGGATCTCATTTATTCTAAGGTGTGTGAAAGGGTGAAAAGACCAACCAGTGACTGTAATATACTTTTTTTTTAATTCCTTCATGATCACAATGTGTCAAAGAGGTAGCAATAACTGACTGAACCTCTATTATAGCTACAGAACAATATTGTAGAAAAAAACACTAGAAGACCAACTATTTTTTTAACAACTCAAAGAGGAAATAAATGTGGTTTCAGTAATCATTATGCTGCTCAACAATTTTGTATAAATTTGGATTTTGTTCTTATTATTCAGTAATTAAATGGTTAAAGGGATAGAAAAGTCAAAATTAAACTTGCATGATTTAGATAGAGCATGTCATTTTCTCACTTTTAAATTCACTTCTATTTTCAAATGTGCTTCATTCTCTTAGTATCCCTTGTTGAAAAAGAATACGCACATATCATACACTAGGACAGTGCTTTCCAAACTGTGTGTCGGGACACACTAGTGTGTCGGTAGCAGTGTGTAGGTGTGTCCCTGCTTCAGCACAAATTTTTTTTTTTAATTTTTTTTTTTGGTTTCTGACTTTCCGCCTGCCTGCTACGCATATCACATGGTTGACACGTGATTGATACCTAGTGGGTTACAGATCATCTTAACCTATTGGCGCAGCTCAGTGGGAACAAACTATTCCCATTTGCGGTGCATTGGCTCCTGACTGCACGTGTAGTCTCCTTAATTGGCTTGTGACTGCATGTGTAGCTAGTGAGTGGAATAGCAGTGTGTATGCAGCGCGGGCAGTAGTCAATCGGACTCACCGAGCTCTGAGGGTGGCAGCTTAAACGCTGAGCTGAAGACAGTGGGGGTTTTTTGCAGCTAGCTCCCAGTAGTGCATTGCTGCTCCTGCTCTTGAGATATGGATAGGAAGTGGAAGCTTAAAAATGCTTGATGATGAAATGCGAGTGTCTTTATCTAATATTCCATTAAATATTCAGAAATGGTGTTCATCCCATCAACCTCATACATCCCATTAAAATAGTAAGTAGCTATTGGTGTTATTAAACTTTTTTTAATTCTAGCACATACATACTGTTACTTGTAAATACATTTCGTTACTATATAATTTATGTATGTGTCTGTATCTCTTAAAACAAGTTAGTTTAACCTCCTGTTTGCTAGTACAACTGAATTACTGTGTCGCGATATGATGTAGGTCTAAAAAGTGTGTCACCAACATGAAAAGTTTGGAAAGCTCTGCACTAGGAGGAGCTAGCTTCTGATTGGTGCCTGCACACATTTGTCTCTTGTGATTAGTTAACTAGATGTGTTCATCTAGCTGCCAGCAGTGGTGGTTCTACACGGGGGCCTACATTACATTATTATCAGGTATTTGTAGAGCGCCAACAGATTCCACAGCGCTATAAACATAGGCGGTATACAAGGTAACATTTATAGGGGTTAAATGGATAGAGGTCCCTGCCAAGAGTTGCACTGTTGTAATCGGCTCTTAAGCGGGTGATCTACAAACAGCTGGGCTCATAGGCTTACATGCTAAGCGGTTCAAGGGGATAGCAGTGGAGTTAGGAAAGGTTAATGTATGCATCCATGAATAGTAGAGTCTTTAGGAAGCGCTTGAAGCTTTCAAAACTAGGGGAGAGTCTTATGGAGCGAGGAGGAGAGTTCCACAAGATGGGAGCCAATCTTGTGGAGAGTAGGAGATCGTGGGCAGAGCGAAGGGGTCGGGAGGGAGAGTATCTGGAGACAGTGAGGCCCATTTATCAAGCTCCGAATGGAGCTTGAGGGCCCGTGTTTCTGGCGAGCCTGCAGGCTCACCAGAAACAGCAGTTATGAAGCAGTGGTCTAAAGACCGCTGCTCCATAACCCTGTCCGTCTGCTCAGAGCAGGTGGACAGAGATCGCCACAATTCAACCCGATCGAGTATGATCTGGTTGATTGACACCTCCCTGCTGGTGGCCGCGAGTCTGCAGGGGGCAGCGTTGCACCAGCAGCTCGCAAGAGATGAAGAGAGACGTGTAAGGAAGATGAGCCTGGCAGAGGCATTCATTATGGATTGTAAAGGAGCTAGGTGGCAGCTAGGAAGACCAGAGAGGATGGCGTTTCAGTAATCGAGGCGGGAAAGGATGAGAGAGTGGATTAGAATCTTAGCTGTGTCATGTGAAAGGAAATGTCTAATTTTAGAGATGTTTTTAAGGTGGGAGCGGCAGGCTTTAGCCAAGGACTGAATGTGAGGAGTGAAAGAAAGATCTGAGTCAAGTGTGACTCCAAGACATCAAGCATGTGGGGCAGGGGTAATGATGGAGTTATCGACAGTTATAGAAAAGTTGGGGTGGAGATTTTTGAAGAAGGGGGAAAAATAAGGAGCTCAGGTTTGGAGAGATTTAGCTTAAGGTAGTGTGAGGACATCCAAGATGAGATATGAGAAAGACAGTTAGTGACACAGGTTTGCAAGGAAGAAGATAGGTCTGGTGCAGAGAGGTAGATTTGGATGTAATCGGCATACAAATGGTATTGAAACCCATGGGGCTTTATTAAGGAACCTAAAGATGACGTGTAGATTGAGAAGAGCAGGGGACCAAGGACAGAGCCTTGTGGTACCCCAACAGAAAGTGGTAAGGATTAAAATGAGTAACTGTAACGGAGAACTTTAAACTAGTAGTGAAATGGAAAATTAATAAACTATCAGGGACATTTGATAATTTGCTATATAAAAAAATTAAATGCATTATGCAGAATATGGAATAATTGTATCATGATACTTTTAGTGTTGAAAATAAATTAAAATACTAGGTATTACTTATTCTACAAGGGCTTTGATTTGTGATGACATCAATAATTGACAAGCATTGCGATGAGATAGTTCCACAAGCTTTATTAACTTTGTTTTTCCACTGCAGCCATGTGTACCTGGTTCAATATCTGGCAGGTTTAGGCTACTTCTAGATGCTTTCCTGAAAGTTTGCTTGCCTTGAGACTGCTGAGTTGTATTTGCAGAAGGCAAAATGTTATACAATGAGACTGCTGAGTCACTGGCTCAGGATAATAGGGAGGGGCAGGGCATTCACACTAGAGCTACAGAATGTAACATGCGCTGTAGATACACACTGAGCAAGACTGGGCTGAGAGCTAGTAGGCTGGCAAGAAGGGCAGCTAGGAAAGGGACAGGCAGGTAGACGAAACGGACAGAGACAAACCTAAGTCAAGTGGCTACATTGTTTTTGATGACATTTCAGTGGCTCATCATCAGTTAAATATTATCTGTGGTGACATTTTTTTCAGGGGTCCATGCCCACCTTTTGCAGCATTGTCCTTTTGTATTTAATTTCTAATTTTTGATGACCCTACCTCATTGTTTCAATTGATGCACTCTTTATGTACAAAATAAACGTTTGTATGATTTTAATGTAAAGTAAAATTAAAGTATTTAATGTTTAAATATCATTTGTTTCTATTTTGTAATGTGCCTTTCTGATTAACACACTGGCCCCCACCTTGGTCCCCCCAGTAAAATTTGTCTAGAACCGCCACTGGCTGCAAGTTGGTCAATACTGCTCCTTCAGCAAAGTGTAACAAGAGAATGAATTACATTTGATAATATAAGTAAATAAGTTGTTTACAAGTGTATGTGCTATCCAAATCATGAAATACATGCAAGAAGAATAATAAACCAACTCTGCAATATGTTGAAATATGTTGACTGTCGATCCTTATGACCCTGCATGATCAGCATTGATACATTTGTATTGGAAGGCACTCGTCTATAGCTTGTAGATAGGAACGACCTAAAGATTTTCTGTCAAAATTGCTGTTATTCCTCCACTCTAAATGAAAAAGGACATTACCTGAAAAAGGTGGTGTTTTGATATGGACTGTGCCCTTGAACCTTTCAGGGTTTCCGTGGGACATTGTTCAGTAGTATCCTTATCTGGGAGGCTCCCGCTCACTTTTCACTATATACATAGATACCTCACAAGTTTGAGGTTAACTCTCGTGAGTAGTTCCATCAAGGGGATTGTGCTCACAATTGTTTTTATTTTGTATTTCATTAAATATACTGCACTTAGAGTCCTGTGTGTGCTCTCCCTTGTTTTCTTTTTTTCAGATCTTTTCAATACCTGATTTGGCTGTCAGGCCAGTGGAAGCTGCCGGACTCCAGGATAGTGACTTCGGAGCCAAATTATCAAGCTTTGAATGGAGCTTGATGCCCCTGTTTCCGCGCGAGCCTTCAGGCTCGCCGGAAACAGCAGTTATGAAGCAGCAGTCTGCAATCTGCCTGATCATATACGATTGGGCTGATTGACACCACCTACTATCTGCGGGGGGCGGCATTGCACAAGCAGTTCTGGTGAACTGCTTGTGCAATGTTAAATGCCGACAGCGTATGCTGTCGGCATTCAGCGATGTCTGTCGGACATGATACGCTACAGCATATCATGTTGGACAGATATTGATAAAATCGTCCCCTTTGTCTGGGACCTACGTATAATCCTGAAACTAACTTGTGAGACTTTCACATACAAATCACACTATTGCATTCTTTATTGTGTTCATTTTTGGAGCTTTAATGTGCGCTGTTATACTGGGTGGTTTAGGGGATTTAAACTTTAATTATCAACCAGGCCTGCCCCATCTTTGTATTGTTTTACTTGTGAGATATATATATACAGTATATATATATATATATATATATATATATATATATATATATATATATAAATACCGTTCACAGTACAGTGTTACCCTCCTTAGGACATCTGCCTGGGTGCAAACATGCAATGGATACTCCTGGAAAAACGGATGCACTCTCAGGTCTTTTTAGTGAAGAAAAAAATCTTTAATGGAACGTTTTCAGGGACTTACTCCCCGTCATCAGCTAATGACTGATGACGGGGAGTAAGTCCCTGAAAACGTTCCATTAAAGATTTTTTTTCTTCACTAAAAAGACCTGAGAGTGCATCCGTTTTTTCCAGGAGTATATATATATATATATATATATCGTTTATATTGTTATATATGTGTAGCATATGTGTCCACAATAATTAAAGAATGTATATAGGTTTTTTATGGCCCTTTTGCCCTTATTGTTTTTATATATATAACTATATATATATATATACATATATATATATATATATATATATATATATATATATATAGTATATTAGCATATTTAAATTGTGTTTTCCATATATATTTTGGTCTTCAATGTCATATTAAATTTCCTTAATCTTTCTATCTATTGATAAATAAGTTGCAGTAGGAACAAATTTAACAAATAAAGTGCACTTGGCAAATCCCTGGATGCTCGCCCATTAGATATATTTTATTTTGTACTTTCTTTTTTAAAAGATGTGCGTATGGGTCAGTGCTGAGTAGGTTTGGAAGCATATTACATAGAATCCTCTAACAAATGGGATTTAACACTCAAGAGGTTGTGATCGTCTATTAATTCCTATTCTGGCTTTTGTCCAAAACAACTGTGTTTCTCCACTAATTCACGGCTAATTTCTATCAAAGGTACCAAGAGACCATTTCTACTCTAGACAAGAAGCATCCATATTGTCTAAATGGATTCATGTATGATGTGTTAGCGAGGAGACATTGATTGGTAAGTCTCTGGGGCCAACATAGTCTGATGGGTTATAGCTTGACATGTGCAATATATGAAACATTCTCAAAACAAGTACAACCTTTTGGGCCTTTTGCATAATCCAGCAGAGAAGGACCTTTAAAAAGCCTTTTTAATTAATGAAGTGATTTAACTTAAATGAGATTACATTCATTGTGAATTAAAAGTATAAAACTTAGCAAAACACAAAAGCAGAAAATAAGACATAATTCAACAGTTAATTAAACCTGTTTGGCTAATCTACTTTGCTTGAATTTTTTATAACTTATTCCAGAAGGAATTGTGGTTTTTCTTTTTTTTTTCCTTTTATTTCCAGGCTATAAACTGTGCACAGATGGGCAGGAACTAAAAACATCTTGCAAAGTCGGATCTTAGAAATTATTTACATATTTCACCTTCTTTATGTTGACACTACATGTTTTTTCAAGCAAGAATGTGATTATTAGAAGTGTTATATACATACTGCAAACATTGTGGCAATTGAAATATGGAGGTTTGGTGTCTCCATTCTAGTAGAAATTGGAGTAAAAAAACAAGGCAGGACCTGAAACATTTTTTTGTTTTTGGTGTACATTTCTTTTTGGCATTACATATTTTATTACATATTTTATTTCAATCATTATTGTAAATATTTAAATCTAATTTGGTTATTTTTGACCCCAGTACGCCAACAGTTTAACGGTGTTAATAAAAAGTTTATATTTTTTTATTTTTTTAACATTTGAACGTATTTAATAAAAAAAAGGTCATTTCAGACTATTGGGCCTATTTAATATGGTGCGAGTGGACATGATCCGATTTTGCGGATCATGTTCACTGCACATCGATAATGCCGACAGCATACGCTGTGGGCATTTATCATTGCACCAGCAGTTCTTGTGAACTGCTGGTGCAATGTCGCTCCCTGCAGATTCATGGTCACTAGCAGGGGGTGTCAATCAACCCGATCGTATTCGATCGGGTTGGTTTTCTGTCCGCAACCTCATTGCTGGTGGACAGGTTATGGAGCAGCGGTCCTTTACGGGGCATCAAGCTCCATACGGAGCTTGATAAATATGCCCCTCTGGGGTAGAGGCTACATTCAGTCCTCTAAGAAAGTTCTTGTTGAAAAAATATTTAAAACGAAGCAACCCAAACTATCGCCCTCCAAATTGTTTGTGTGGTCCTCGGGTCATTGAGAAGGAAACATCAGTAATTTGTTATATAAAATCAGTTTCAGACTTGTCATTAGGTAATTAAGCATGTGTGTTCAAACACACAAAACATTCAAGTAGTATCTGCTAATTTTGTATTTAATATTTAGCTTTCAAAAATGTAATTTTATTTGGCATAAGTTTGAGTAATGTAACATGGTCCCCAGCCAATCTTACCATTAGTAATAGGCCTTCCATGCATAATAGTTTGCCCGCGCCTATCTAAAATATATCCTAACAAAGGACTAGGGGTTTGATTTATTAAGCAACAGATGCTGCATCCCGATTCGATAAGATCGGGATGATTGACGGCCCCTGCTAGCGCCTTATTGGCTGCGAGTCAGCAGGGGGCGGCATTGCACAAGCATTTCACCAGAAATGCTTGTGCAATGTTAAATGTCAACAGCGTATGCTGCCGACATTTAGAGAGGTTGAGCGGACATGTTTTGCAACAGCGAATCCTGTCCGCTGGACCTTTGGTAAATCTACCCCTAGAAGTCAATCCAGGCTCAGAAATGGAGCAGGCATATGAAAAAAATTTAAAATATTTTTTTTTGTACCTGATCTTTTTTTGCTGCACGAAAATAAAAAAAAACTATTATTAAGTGACAGCTCACAAACTCTGAGTCAGTAAATAATAGCAGTTCCAACAGTGCGTCTAGTAATAAGTAGCAAACCTCCCATCAGCTAGATCACTTTTCTGTAACATCTCACCACAATAATGCCTAACCATGGAATTAGAGGGGCTAGGTCTTAGATAATATTTGCAATGGGATATTAGATAGGGGGATTAGATGTAGGAGAGACTAAGGGCTAGATTTAGTCAAGTGGTTGTGCTTGGAGTGTAAATATTTATTTATATTTTCTGCCCATTGCTGCGTGACTTACCCCCTTCACTGTGCTAGCTCTTATTGGAGCCTATGGTAGCACGCTTTCATGAGCATAATGCATCCGAGCAATGCGAATATGAGGTCGCATTTGCATTGCACCTCACTTGCAATACCAGCGCACATTTGCATGCACTAGTCTTACTACGTTAAGCAGAAATATTGCTTTCATGGAAACAATATTTAGCTCTCAACTTGTAATCTAGCCCTAAGTGTGGCTTGGAGTTAAAGGGGAGATTTGATAGGATAGATTTCTTGGGTGATTAGGATTTAATGACCAGGAAACAGTTGTGTAGTGGTCCTTAGGGTCATATCTGTATGTTTATTTTTTTATTTTGATTAATAGCGTGTACTTTGCTTTATGTATTAAGTTGTGTTGTATCTGCTGGGTTATGATTTTAATGAGGCCTGGCAGATTCGATTAAGCCTGAGCTCCAGTAGGCTATATATGAATGCCCTCTGTGTGTAGTATAGACTGATTGTGTATTGGACTTTTTGTATTGTGCTGGGATTATTGTGCTGTAGTTTTGTGTTCTCAGTCTTGTATATTTAGTTTTTCTTCTGTACTATGTTTTCGGGCTTTTATGGAACTTTTATGCTTCTGCAGTTTGAGTTGCTATTAGACGTCTGGTTTAAACTGCTTCTTCATTCAGACAGCTCCTTGACACCTTGCATTTGTATTTGATTCTTGGTACTTAGACATTAAATTATTTTGATTATTTGTATTTGTCTCTTGGTTTTCCTTGAGATATTCCCCTTCCTTGATAATTTGTATTTGTCTGCGGAGCTGTTTGCTATCTTCTACATTTCATAGAGATTCATGCTCTGCAATGGTAGTTTAATAGGCCTTATACAGGGTACAACAATGTATCATTTTTTATTATTATTGGATCGATTCCAATCTTTCTGACTTTGGAAAACGGGAACAGATTCTTTTTAATGAATAAGGTGATCACAATCTTTCAAGGCGGAGATTGATATTTGATCTCCATTTTCCAACAACGGCACCCTGAACTATTGATAACGGCTGCCTATAACTAAAATTTGTAATGAGTTAATGGAGTTTAAAAACCTTAAATATCTTAAAATTACTTTTTTTTTTAATTAATACAGTTTTTTTTCTGTTTTCATGATATTTTCATCTTAACTCAATAAGAACATTGCAGAAAATTGTTTTCCATAAATAAAAAGTGGCAGCAACTTTTCTTCTAAAACGGGATGTAAACTATTCCCATACTGAAAATGGTGAAACTGCTAAGTGAAAGGTTTAAAATATCAACAAGAAGTTTCAACCCTCACTGTGCAGAAGGAAGTTGGTCTTTGCCAAATATGTATTACAGTAAGAACCATGGAAAAACAAGGATCTGTAAACCAAGTTTTTCAAAACAAGATTTTTGGAACTTCTGTTTATTGTAAAAAGCCATCCAACTGAACTTGGTTGCCAATAAATAAGATGGAATCGTAAGTCACAATCACAAATAAGCATTTGCTAATAGAAAATACCATTAAGGAAGATGAAATTACTGTAACTTACAATGACAACACTGTGAGTATGAAATAAAAGAGCACCAAAGCAATTCCTAGATGTAGCAGTTGTGATTTTAGTTTCTCTCCCAGCTGCTGCCTACAGACTATATATTAGTGCAGAATATAGGTTTAATGAATCTAGTCAATGATTTTCAAACCTGTTCCCAGGCCTCCCTAACAGGCTAAAGGATATCTGAACTGAAGCACAGGTGAAATAACCAACTGATTAGTAAACATGATTATTTTACCTGCTTTCTTCCATGGTGAATCTGAAAATCTGGCCTGAGAACAGGTTTGAAAACCAGTAGTCTAAACCATATATTGATATATACATCAAATGGCTTCAGTGGCCTTTTCAGAGTGTATTGCATAGCATAATAGATTTATTCCAAATCATCTTAGAATACTGGCAAACATGTCAAAAAGGCCAGTTTTGCACTTTATCAACACTCAAACTGGCAAGATTACAAGTTGCGCTTAATGAGTTTTGCGCGAGTGCATTCGACTTTTATACAACAATCCTTTCCTCACTCGAAGAGCTGTAGTTAACAGTTTTGCGCAACATAAAAGGTTCACAGAGGAAGCGTTCTGTGAAACGCGCGTCAGGGGTCCAGCAGGAGCAGCTTGCTCTCTCCTGTCTGTCGCTTTTAACTGCTTACCCATGTTAAAAATAGAATTCTAGCCTCTACTAACTTTTGTTGATAACTGGTGCCCACTATTTATTATAAGAATTAATACTACAAGTAAATTCAGCCCTCGGATTGTAAGGGCTTAGCTTATTTTACAATTTCTCCTCTGTGGGCACTAGGCAAATCAATATCATTGTTGCTTATTTAATTATTCCCATGTTAACTGGGTTTAAGTGTTTTTAATTTTTTCTTGCTACTACTGTGTGAATGGTTGTTCCTAGTACCTAATAAAAATTTAAAGTATGAATGTTATGGAACATTTTTAATGCTTAGAGTAATCCTATATCCATACACAAGTTGGAGTTTGCTATTTATTATTTTTGTGGTATTCTTTTCTAAAAAATTCTAATGTGTATTTCTCTATACAATTAGTATTCTAGTTGTTTGATTTCTATAAATTTGACAACAATATTATTATTAAAAATTAATATTTAATCTCAATATAAAATATTCCTAAATTCTGATCAGTTAATCTTTATATACAAAACGAAATGGATGGCGCTGGTCTTGAAGTATAGTTAGTTTCTAATGATAGATAGAAATGGACTTGATGTGCAAGTTAAATCCGTTATAATAATGTGCAATATACTCACTCCTTTAGTAATGTGAGTCCTTCTTCTATGGTATGTCTCTCTATAGGAAACAACAGGGTGATTTTCAACAGGGCTGGAAAAGGATTAAAACCCCATCAGCAGTAAGGTAGTAACTTAAGTTGAAAAAACAAGTAGTAACTTACTTATCCAAAATAGCAAGTCCGGCTCGTCACAGAAAAAGTGATTCAAATGTAAGAGATAAAAGATAAAAAATATCTCTTACATTTGAATCACTTTTTCTGTGACGAGCCGGACTTGCTATTTTGGATAAGTAAGTTACTACTTGTTTTTTCAACTTAAGTTACTACCTTACTGCTGATGGGGTTTTAATCCTTTTCCAGCCCTGTTGAAAATCACCCTGTTGTTTCCTTTGGAGAGAGACATACCATAGAGAGACATACCATAGAAGCAGGACTCACATTACTAAAGGAGTGAGTATATTGCACATTATTATAACGGATTTAACTTGCACATCAAGTCCATTTCTATCTATCATTAGAAACTAACTATACTTCAAGACCAGCGCCATCCATTTCGTTTTGTCTATTGCTTATACAGTCCTTGGGGAGAGACTGAGGAAGGGCAGCGGTCATCATTTCATTCAATAAGGAGAGTATTGTTTTTTAGCACATTGTGTTGAGCATATCTGTTTTTGTTAACATCTACTTGTTTGCCACACACATTTTTTGTATAATCTTTATATACACCTTGAATATATTTATGTAGTAGCTGAATTTCACCTAAGACCAGTTATATATGTCTAGTTGTTACAATATCCTATATCAAGCAGGCTATACAAATATCTATCAGCTAGATTACAAGTCTGTGCGTTCATCTTTTAACGCTGAAAATATGGTATTTTCAGTGTTAAAACAGCAACGCAGCCATTACAAGTCTTATCGGTATAGGTGTCCCGCAAGCCTTTTAGCCTGTAATGCAACGCCAGTACCGCACTTAAAAATGACGTTTTTTAATGGGATTCCCATAGCGCTGCCACTACCAGTTTTGCGGTGAGGCTAAAAAAACGGCGTTATAGCCTAAAACGACAAGATCGGTAGCGCCATCTAAAAGCAATAGTTATGTGTTTTATGCTATAAATCTGTAACATAAAACTCATAACTAAACTGTTACAAAGTGCACTAAACACCCATAAACTACCTATTAACCCCTAAACCGAGGCCCTCCCACATTGCAAACACTATATTAAATTTATTAACCCCTAATCTGCTTCTCCCGATATCGTCGCCACTAAAATGATTATTAACCCCTATTCCTCCGCTCCCTGACATCATCACCACTTATCATAAACTTATTAACCCCTAAACCGCCATCCTCCTGCATCGCAAACACTATTTAAATATTATTAACCCCTAATCTGCCGTCCGCCCACATCGCCCCCACTATACTAACGTTATTAAGCCCTACACCGCCGCCACTATAAAAAACCTATTAACCCCTAAACCGCAAGCCCCCCACAACAAAATAGACTAAAGTAAACTATTAACCCCTAAACAGAAAGCCCGCCACATTGCAATAAACGCAATTAAACTAGTAACCCCTAAACCTAACGCCCCCTAACTTTAGAGTAAAATTACAATTTCCCAATCTTAAATTAAATTAAAACTTACTTGTCAAATTAAAAAACTAAGTTTAAACTAACAATTAAACTAATATAATTATTAAACTAAAATTAAACTAACTACCAATTAAATTAAACTAAACTACACATTAAAAAAATACTAACACTACTCTAGAAATGACAAAGTATCTAAATACAAAAAATAAAAAAGACTAAATTACAAAACAATAACAAACATTAAAGTACAAAAAAATAACAAACGAAATTATCCAAAATAAAAAAGAATTACACCTAATCTAATAGCCATATGAAAATAAAAAAGCCCACCCAAAATAAAAAAAACCTAGCATACAATAAACTACCAAAAGCCCTTAAAAGGGCCTTTGTAGGGCATTGCCATAGGTTAAACAGCTATTTTACCTGTAAAAAAAAATACAAAGACCCCCTAACAGTAAAACCCACCACCCAACCAACCCCCCAAAATAAAAACCTAACTCTAAAATTAACCTAAGCAACCCATTGCCCTGAAAAGGGTATTTGGATGGGCATTGCCCTTAAAAGGGCATTTAGTTTTTTTACATGCACAAACCCTAATCTAAAATAAAAGCCCACCCAAAAAACCCTTAAAAAAACTTATCGCTAACTCCCGAAGATCCACTTACAGTTTTTGAAGTCCCGCTTGAACGATATTCATCCCGGCGGCGAAGTACTCATCCAGGCAACAAGAAGTCTTCATCCAGGCGGCCTCTTCAATCTTCATCCCGGCGGCGAAGTCCTCATCCAAGCGGCAAGAAGTCTTCATCCAGGTGGCCTCTTCAATCTTCATCCAGACGGCATCTTCTATCTTGATCCCGTCGGTGGAGCGGGTCCATCCTGAAGACATCCGGCACGGAGCATCCTCTTCATACAGTCACCGCCGTACACTGAATCTTTAATGCAAGGTATGCGATTCAAGATGGCGCCCCTTGCATTCCTATTGGCTGAAAAATTTGAATCAGCCATTAGGAATCAGCCAATAGAATGAGAACTGCCAATAGGAATCAGCCAATAGAATGAGAGCCGCTTAAATCCTATTGGCTGATTTGAACAATTTTAGCAGCTCTAATTCCTATTGGCTAATTCAAATTTTTCAGCCAATAGTAATGCAAGGGACGCCATCTTAAATCAGGTATGTTTTTGGGTGTTTTTCTTTTTAAAGATTAGGGTTTGGGCATGTAAAAGAGCTAAATGCCCTTGGAAGTTTATTATAGATTAGGGTTTTTTATTTTAGATTAGGGTTTGGGCATGTAAAAGAGCTAAATGCTCTTTTAAGGGCAATGCCCATCCAAATGCCCCGTTCAGGGCAATGGTTAGCTTAGGTTTTTTAGATATTTTTTTTTTATTTTGTGGGTTGGGGGGGGGGGTGGGGGTTTGTAATGTTAGTGGGTCTTCGTATTTTTTTTTTCAGGTAAATGAGCAGTTTAACTTAGGGCAATGCCCTACAAAAGACCATTGGTAGTTTATTCTAGATTACGTTTTTTTTTTTTTTTAAATGGGTATTAGAATAAGAATATTTTTTATTATTTTTGATCATTTGTTTGTTATTTTTTGTAATGTTTTTTTTCCGTTTTGTGGTGGGTTTTTATTTTTAGATTAGGGCTTGGGCAGCAAAAGAGCGAATGTTGGCGAATGTTGTTTTTTTTGTTATCTTAACAGCTCGAGAATATCATAACATAACAACAAAAAATACATAACATATTTAAGAAGTGAGCCCAAAACAAATTAAATTGTCGATAAACTAAGCCATAGCGGAATTCACTACTTTTTATCTTCTTTTAGATAGCTTAAATATAACACAAAAATCAAATATAACAGCATAACACGACAAAACAGGACAAAAAAAAAGAGATTAGTTACCTCTAATGCCGCTAGTACACAATTTGTCTCCAATGTGTAGGATAGGATTCTGTTAGAAGCAGCAGCAAGAAGAGAGGAGAGGAGCGAAAGGGAAATAGAATCTGCTTTTGAGTAGGTAGCGGAAGCGAGGCTATCACCTTATCCCATTTATTGAGGAAGGCTCTCAGTTTTCCCTTTGTATAGATCATTGGATCATGTTGGTCTATAATTATTTGATATAACATATTTTGAGTAAATTCTACTAAGCCTGGTGGCCTTTTATCCTTCCATTTTCTCAAAATCATTTGTCTAGCCATAAGAATGGCCGTATTAATTAAACATTTATTATGAATGGCATCTTCTTTAACCAGGAAAATATATGATACTTTTCAAGAGTTAATTTAACTGGTTTAAACTTATTGATCCAGTAAACAACTTGGTGCCAGAATTTTTGAAGCTTTGGACAGGACCAAAATACATTTCATACAAGTTTTATTTTTATTTCACAGGTAAGTTTGTATTTATTTTAACTAGGTAACTAGGTAGTTAGTAAATAGTTAATAACTATTTACTAACTAGTCTACCTAGTTAAAATAAATACAAACTTACCTGTGAAATAAAAATAAAACCTAAGCTAGCTACAATGTAACTATTAGTTCTATTGTAGCTTGTTTAGGTTTTATTTCACAGATAAGTATGTATTTAGTTTTTAAATAGGAATTATTTAGTTAATAATTGTAACATTAGTTTAGCTCTATTTAAATTATGTTAAAGTTAGAGGGTTTTAGGGTTAGGGTTACGTTAGGGTTAGGTTTAGGGGTTAATAGTTTAATTTAGGCTGTTGCGATGTGGGGAGCTAGCGATTTAGGGGTTAATAGGTTTATTTAGTGGTAGTGATGTGGGAGGCCATAGGTTTAGGGGTAATAACTTTATTTAGTTGCGGCGATGTCGGGGAGCGGCAGAATAGGGATTAATAACTTTAATATCGTGGCAGCGATGTTGGGGTGCGGCGGAATAGGGGTTAATAACTTTAGTATAGTGGCGGAGATATCGGGAGCGGCAGATTAGGGGTTAATAGTTTAATTTAGGTGGCAGTGATATCAGGGGCAGCAGGTAAAGGGTTATTAACATTATGTAGGTGCCGGCGATGTTGGGGTTTTTAGGTTTAAACGTAACTTTTCTTTTCCCCATAGACTTCAATGGGGCTGCGTTATGGAGCTTTTCTTTCCGTGATCACATGTGTTAGACTTTTTTCAGACACCTTGTCCCCAATGATGTCTATGGGGAAAGTGTGCACGAACACGTCAAAACAGTGCTTGTTTTGTGTGCGGTATGGAGCTTAAAACCCCCATATTGCACGCACAAGCCAGGTTTTGAAAAACTTGTAATGGCTGCGTTATAGGGTGTTAAATAACGCAACTTTTCTTGCGTTCGTTTATTTCCCTATAGCGCGAATAACTCGTAATCTAGGTGTACATTAATTCATATTTAATAGATATTGTCTATTATCCCATGTATGGACACAATATTTCTATAAATTAACCTTAACTCAAAATGAATCGCTTAACAAATATCCCACATGAATTTTACAAGAACAATTTGTATTTAACCAGCAACACTTAGTCCAATGCCAAAATATGGACTACTAACTTAATGCTTAGTTAACAATATAACCAAATATTTCAACATAAATCTTACCAAATCTCAATAAATCTAATAGAACTTCCAGAAGAATATAATTAAACTATTTGGCCCAGAATAGTCTTATAATACTTAAAATAATCAGCCAGAGATTTTTACACAATTTTATCAGCTCAACATATATCAACCAATATGGCATTAAATAGTTTCAACTTAGCCACAACAACTAGTGCCATTTCTAAAATATATCACTGTAACTCAAACGAATTTATAAATATTAATACCTGACCTTTTTCTCAATAAGAATTGACTTAGCGCTAGTGTATTTAATATATGAAATCCACTGGTCTATTTAATACTAGTGATGCAACTATAAAGTACCTCTTTAAATACCAACTTCAATTAAACTACAGCAATAAAGAATATCTTTGCTTTAAAAAATAAAAAATATAACAACATCAAATTGCTTAATACATTACCAGTAAACCAATTTGAGAGTTCAATATTCCAGATAACTGTATTGTCATTCGTGGGGAAATATTGCACCAATTTTGGAAGATAATTAAGCCCAATAATCTCTTATTTAGAAAGAGGGCCCCAACAGGATTTGTCTAACAGAAAACTGTGTTTGCACACTCGCGTCCCTCTGTAAGCAAAATGGCAGCAAGGCAGGATTGCAACAAGGACAACAGGCAAGGCTCAGTCAGCCACCAAAATAACACACTTTACAAAAAACTGCGCTAACCAACAATTACAATAATAGGCTTTCATAAAATGAAACTGTTTAAGGCACTTTAACTAATATTTTGTGTGTATATCAGATATATAAATATTCTATTGCGTTCAAAATACTTAATGCCCTAAAATGCACACCATTATAAATACAGCCTTGAGATGAAGATAGATATATTTAGAATTATACAAACTGGTTATATATATTAAAATCTGAACAATTAGTTCCACCAATGGTTAAAAATGTACTGACTTCATATCACCTTAATGTCTCAGGGAGTATGGTAGATCTAATGTCGTCAGAAACCCTTTGCTTCTACTTAATACGAACCCTCCTGTATTCTTACGAGCGTGGTGCTGCTTCACAATTCAATGAACACTAAGGAGTGTTCAGTCAACAACGATACTAGAAAACAGAAGAAAAGAGAGTGCAACCACGACTCAAGGTAAAAGGTTTTATATTTCCAGTTTGCGCATATACATAGGTTGCACGAGGACTAAGTCACAGAAATCATCGTTGCAGCAAGAGTTAAAGACTGCCATTGACGGAACTCACACGCTACAGAGAGATACTGGTGAAGGCAGGACCAGCTGTTTGGAAACTGGATGCCGTAAATTGTGTGTTGCTCTGAAGGTGGTTGTATTATGTACATCTTGTAAGTGCAACCTATGTACAGAGAGTGAAGAATTATTAGGCAAATTAGTATTTTGACCACATCATCCTCTTTATGCATGTTGTCTTACTCCAAGCTGTATAGGCTCGAAAGCCTACTACCAATTAAGCATATTAGGTGATGTGCATCTCTGTAATGAGAAGGGGTGTGGTCTAATGACATTAACCCCCTATATCAGGTGTGCATAATTATTAGGCAACTTCCTTTCCTTTGGCACAATGGGTCAAAAGAAGGACTTGACAGGCTCAGAAAAGTGAAAAATAGTGAGATATCTTGCAGAGGGATGCAGCACTCTTAAAATTGCAAAGCTTCTGAAGCGTGATCATCGAACAATCAAGCGTTTCATTCAAAATAGTCAACAGGGTCGCAAGAAGCGTGTGGAAAAACCAAGGCGCAAAATAACTGCCCTTGAACTGAGAAAAGTCAAGCGTGCAGCTGCCAAGATGCCACTTGCCACGAGTTTGGCCATATTTCAGAGCTGCAACATCACTGGAGTGCCCAAAAGCACAAGGTGTGCAATACTCAGAGACATGGCCAAGGTAAGAAAGGCTGAAAGACGACCACCACTGAACAAGACACACAAGCTGAAACGTCAAGACTGGGCCAAGAAATATCTCAAGACTGATTTTTCTAAGGTTTTATGGACTGATGAAATGAGAGTGAGTCTTGATGGGCCAGATGGATGGGCCCGTGGCTGGATTGGTAAAGGGCAGAGAGCTCCAGTCCGACTCAGACACCAGCAAGGTGGAGGTGGAGTACTGGTTTGGGCTGGTATCATCAAAGATGAGCTTGTGGGGCCTTTTCGGGTTGAGGATGGAGTCAAGCTCAACTCCCAGTCCTACTGCCAGTTTCTGGAAGACACCTTCTTCAAGCAGTGGTACAGGAAGAAGTCTGCATCCTTCAAGAAAAACATGATTTTCATGCAGGACAATGTTCCATCACACGCGTCCAAGTACTCCACAGCGTGGCTGGCAAGAAAGGGTATAAAAGAAGAAAATCTAATGACATGGCCTCCTTGTTCACCTGATCTGAACCCCATTGAGAACCTGTGGTCCATCATCAAATGTGAGATTTACAAGGAGGGAAAACAGTACACCTCTCTGAACAGTGTCTGGGAGGCTGTGGTTGCTGCTGCACGCAATGTTGATGGTGAACAGATCAAAACACTGACAGAATCCATGGATGGCAGGCTTTTGAGTGTCCTTGCAAAGAAAGGTGGCTATATTGGTCACTGATTTGTTTTTGTTTTGTTTTTGAATGTCAGAAATGTATATTTGTGAATGTTGAGATGTTATATTGGTTTCACTGGTAAAAATAAATAATTGAAATGGGTATATATTTGTTTTTTGTTACGTTTCCTAATAATTATGCACAGTAATAGTCACCTGCACACACAGATATCCCCCTAAAATAGCTATAACTAAAAACAAACTAAAAACTACTTCCAAAACTATTCAGCTTTGATATTAATGAGTTTTTTGGGTTCATTGAGAACATGGTTGTTGTTCAATAATAAAATTAATCCTCAAAAATACAACTTGCCTAATAATTCTGCACTCCCTGTATATGCGCAAAGTGGAAATATAAAACCTTTTACCTTGAGTCATGGTTGCGCTCTCTTTTCTTCTGTTTTCTAGTCACCAAAATAAGCAGCAAAATGGGCCGTTCTCTCTCTGTGCAAAGAGCTTTTGTCAGAGACCAAACTCCTCCCAATTTCTTAATCATTCAATAGAATTTGGATATGCTCTTTGAGCCGGAGCTCACCTCTCATAGCTTACTGGGAAATGTAGCTCTCCTATTGAACAGCAGGGGCACAAAAGGCAACGGAATGTAGTTTCATTTGTAAATACTACTACAGAAAAATATATTTTCTTAAATGTATATTCAATATATTTATTATTTCCTAGTATTAATAAACCATCTGGTCAACATATGACCCATCTAATATAATTTAGCATGTATTTTTGAGACTAAACATGGGTACACTTATATATATACATATATATATATATATATATATATACATATGATATATATCCTACTATTTTATATCATATAGATATAGTCTGTAAGTAGCAGTCTGATGTGATTAATCATATAGCCATAATAATAATTTATTATATTCTTAATTATTATCTCTTGATAGAATCAAACACCTAGATTACGAATTTTGCGGTAACAGGGGTGCAGTGCTAATGCACCGCTTACCTACAAACAACGCTGGTATTACAGGTTGTTTTAAACCCGGCGTTAGCCGCAAAAAATGTGAGCGGAGAGCAAAATTTAGCTCCACATCTCACCTCAATACCAGCACTGCTTACGGTAGCGGTGAGCTGGTAAAACGTGCTCGTGCACGATTTCCCCATAGGAATCAATGGGGGAGAATCGGCAAAAAAGCAGCGTTCAGCTTCTAACGCAGCCCCATTGATTCCTATGGGAAAATACTTTTTATGTCTACACCTAACACCCTAACATGAACCCCGAGTCTAAACACCCCTAATATTACACTTATTAACCCCTAATCTGATGCCCCCGACATCGCCAACACCTGAATTTTATTATTAACCCCTAATCTGCCGCTCCGGACACCGCTACCACCTACATTATCCCTATGAACCCCTAATCTGCTGCCCCCAACTTCGCCGACACCTACTTTTTATTTATTAACCCCTACTCTGCCGCCCCAATGTCACTGCCACCTAACTACACTTATTAACCCCTAATCTGCCGCCGCCAACGTCGCCACCACTATAATAAAGTTATTAACCCCTAAATCTAAGTCTAACCCTAACACCCCCCTAACTTAAATATAATTTAAATACATCTAAATAAAATTACTATTATTAACTAAATTATTCCTATTTAAAGCCAAATACTTACCTATAAAATAAACCCTAAGCTAGCGACAATATAACAAATAGTTATATTGTAGCCATCTTAAGATTTTTTTTTTATTTTACAGGCAAGTTTGTATTTATTTTAACTAGGTACAATAGTTATTAAATAGTTATTAACTATTTAATAACTACCTAGTTAAAATAAGTACAAATTTACCTGTAAAATAAACCCTAACCTAAGTTACAATTACACCTAACACTACACTATAATTAAATTAATTACCTAAACTAACTACAATTAATTACAATTAAATTAAATAAACTAAAGTATGAATAAAAACAAACACTAAATTACAGAAAATAATAAAATAATTACAAGAATTTTAAACTAATTACACCTAATCTAATCCCCCTAATAAAATAAAAAAGCCCCCCAAAATAATAAAAATCCCTACCCTATACTAAATTACAAATAGCCCTTAAAAGGGCCTTTTGCGGGGCATTGCCCCAAAGCAATAGAACTTTGTTGGAACCAATATCACCATAGATGTATACATATATTGATACCATTTCATTTAATAGGAATACATTGTACATCTGTGGACACCACTCCAACATTGAGTGCATAAAACTATATGATCCAATTCATAGCACAAATTACATAGGCATTTATATACCAGTATATTCCAGTCATATTTGGAACCTCATTGGTTTATCAGATGTCTGTAATGAACTGTAATTCATTCTAACATAATTTGTTAAACATTTTAATTAGCACTATATATATATATATATATATATATATATATATATATATATATATACTATATATATACATATATATATATATATATATATATATACTATATATATATATACATATATATATATATATATATATATATATATATATATACACATTTAATTCACTTTATATTTAAAGGTATTGTGCAAACAGACACATCCCCCAGATCCATAAATATATATTATTTATACAATCTGAGGTACAAATGAAATATTTTAAAATGTATAATATAGGTTATTTAAAATACCAATCTGCTTTCACATGCCTGTAAATGTCTTCTTTAGACAGTATATTGTGTATTGGGACTTTAAAGGACTTATTAGTCCCATCATTTGCCTGTGTTAAATCAATTACGCTCCTGATATTTCTGATAGTCAGCAGACTTTCATCCTTTTCATTGCAGGAGGTTGTTATGTTGGTAATTTTATTACCAACTTGTTCAGGTAGTGATCAAAAATGTATTTGAAGTGACCTCATTTGTGTTTTTCAGATAACCTATGTGTATTCAACTGGCAACTGGTTTGGGTCTAAATTTTGATTTCAAAATTTAATGCAACTTACATTAGCCAGATTTTCACATAAAAATTAATTATTTCTCTACATCATATATGTATGTAAATATATACATAACATAATGTCACTTACCTATTCCCTGACGCTCAGCTAGATTACAAGTCTGTGAGTTCATCTTTTAACTCTGAAAATATGGTATTTTCAGCATTAAAACAGCAACGCAGCCATTACAAGTTCTAAAAAAACAGCGTTACAGCCTAAAACGACAAGATCCGTAGCGCCATCTAAAAGCAGTAGTTATGAGTTTTACGTTAAAAATCTGTAACATAAAACTCATAACTAAACTGCTACAAAGTGCACTAAACACCCATAAACTACCGATATCACCACCACTAATACAATTTATTAACCCCTATTCCGCCGCTACGCCCACATTGTCCCCACTATACTAAAGTTATTAAGCCCTAGACCGCTGTTACTATAATAAACCTATTAACCCCTAAACCGCAAGCCCCCACAACAAAATATACTAAACTAAACTATTAACCCCTAAACCGAAAGCCCCCCACATCGCAATAAACTAATTTAAAATAATAACCCCTAAACCTAACTCCCCCCTAACTTTAGATTAAAATTACAATTTTCCTAGCACAAATTAAGTTCAAATTTACCTGTCAAATTAAAAAACTAAGTTTAAACTAATAATTAAATTAATATAATTATTAAACTAAAATTAAACTAACTACCAATTAAATTAAACTAAACTACACATTTAAAAAAATCTAACACTACTATAAAAATTACAAACTATCTAATTGCAAAAAAAAATACTAAATTACAAAAAATAACTAACACTAAATTACGGAAAATAACAAACGAAATTATCAAAAATAAAAAAGAATTACACCTAATGTAATAGCCCTATCAAAATTAAAAAGCCTACTCAAAATAAATAAAAAAAACCCTAGCCTACAATAAACTACAAATAGCCCTTAAAGGGGCTTTTTGTGGAGCATTGCCCCAAAGATATCAGCTATTTTACCTGTAAAAAAATACAAAGACCCCCCAACAATACAGGGAGTGCAGAATTATTAGGCAAATTAGTATTTTGACCACATCATCTTCTTTATGCATGTTGTCTTACTCCAAGCTGTATAGGCTCGAAAGCCTACTACCAATTAAGCATATTAGGTGATGTGCATCTCTGTAATGAGAAGGGGTGTGGTCTAATGACATCAACACCCTATATCAGGTGTGCATAATTATTAGGCAACTTCCTTTCCTTTGGCAAAATGGGTCAAAAGAAGGACTTGACAGGCTCAGAAAAGTCAAAAATAGTGAGATATCTTGCAGAGGGATGCAGCACTCTTAAAATTGCAAAGCTTCTGAAGCGTGATCATCGAACAATCAAGCGTTTCATTCAAAATAGTCAACAGGGTCGCAAGAAGCGTGTGGAAAAACCAAGGCGCAAAATAACTTCCCATAAACTGAGAAAAGTCAAGCGTGCAGCTGCCAAGATGCCACTTGCCACCAGTTTGGCCATATTTCAGAGCTGCAACATCACTGCAGTGCCCAAAAGCACAAGGTGTGCAATACTCAGAGACATGGCCAAGGTAAGAAAGGCTGAAAGATGACCACCACTGAACAAGACACACAAGCTGAAACGTCAAGACTGGGCCAAGAAATATCTCAAGACTGATTTTTCTAAGGTTTTATGGACTGATGAAATGAGAGTGAGTCTTGATGGGCCAGATGGATGGGCCCGTGGCTGGATTGGTAAAGGGCAGAGAGCTCCAGTCCGACTCAGACGCCAGCAAGGTGGAGGTGGAGTACTGGTTTGGGCTGGTATCATCAAAGATGAGCTTGTGGGGCCTTTTCGGGTTGAGGATGGAGTCAAGCTCAACTCCCAGTCCTACTGCCAGTTTCTGGAAGACACCTTCTTCAAGCAGTGGTACAGGAAGAAGTCTGCATCCTTCAAGAAAAACATGATTTTCATGCAGGACAATGCTCCATCACACGCGTCCAAGTATTCCACAGCGTGGCTGGCAAGAAAGGGTATAAAAGAAGAAAATTTAATGACATGGCCTCCTTGTTCACCTGATCTGAACCCCATTGAGAACCTGTGGTCCATCATCAAATGTGAGATTTACAAGGAGGGAAAACAGTACACCTCTCTGAACAGTGTCTGGGAGGCTGTGGTTGCTGCTGCACGCAATGTTGATGGTGAACAGATCAAAACACTGACAGAATCCATGGATGGCAGGCTTTTGAGTGTCCTTGCAAAGAAAGGTGGCTATATTGGTCACTGATTTGTTTTTGTTTTGTTTTTGAATGTCAGAAATTTATATTTGTGAATGTTGAGATGTTATATTGGTTTCACTGGTAAAAATAAATAATTGAAATGGGTATATATTTGTTTTTGTTAAGTTGCCTAATAATTATGCACAGTAATAGTCACCTGCACACACAGATATCCCCCTAAAATAGCTATAACTAAAAACAAACTAAAAACTACTTCCAAAACTATTCAGCTTTGATATTAATGAGTTTTTTGGGTTCATTGAGAACATGGTTGTTGTTCAATAATAAAATTAATCCTCAAAAATACAACTTGCCTAATAATTCTGCACTCCCTGTGAAACCCACCACCCAACCAACCCCCCAAAATAAAAAAAAACTTAACTCTGAAAAAAAACTAAGCTACCCATTTACATGCCCAAACCCTAAACTAAAAAAAAAAACACCCAAAAAACCTATCACTAACCCCCGAAGATCCACTTACAGTTTTTGAAGTCCCGCTTGAACAATCTTCATCCAGGGGGCAAGAAGTCTTTATCCAGGTGGCCTCTTAAATCTTCATCCCTGCGGCGAAGTTCTCATCCAAGTGGCGAGAAGTCTTCATCCCGGCGGCGAAGTCCTTATCCAAGTGGCGAGAAGTCTTCATCCAGGTGGCCTCTTCAATCTTCATCCAGGCAGCATCTGCTATCTTGATCCCGGCGGCGCTGAGCGAGGCCATCCTGAAGACATCCGGCATGGAGCATCCTCTTCATATGGTCGCCGCCGTATACTGAATCTTCAATGCAAGATACGTGATTCAAGATGGCGTCCCTTGCATTTCTATTGGCTGCAAAATTTGAATCAGCCAATAGGAATTAGAGCTGCTAAAATCCTATTGGCTGTTCAAATCAGTCAATAGGATTTGAGCAGCTCTCATTCTATTGGCTGATTCAAATCAGCCAATAAAATGATTTGAACAGCCAATAGGATTGTAGCAGCTCTAATTCCTATTGGCTGATTCAGATTTTTCAGCCAATAAGAATACAAGGGATGCCATCTTGAATTGTGTACTTTGCATTGAAGATTCAGTGTACGATCATGACCGTATCGCCGGAGGTCTTTAGATTGGACCCGCTCCGCGCCGCCAGGATCAAGATTGAAGATGCCGTCTGGATGAAGATTGAAGAGGCCGTCTGGATGAAGACTTCTCGTCGCTTGGATGAGGACTTTGCCGCCAGGATGAAGATTGAAGAGGCCGCCTGGATGAAGTCTTCTCGCCACATGGATGAAGATCGTTCAAGCGGGACTTCAAAAACTGTAAGTGGATCTTATTTTGTGGGTTTGGGGGGTTGTAATGTTAGTGGGTGTTTGTATTTTTTTTCAGGTAAAAGAGCTGTTTAACTTAGGGCAATGCCCCTACAAAAGGCCCTTCTAGATTAGGTTTTTTATTTTGGGGTGTTTTTTTTTTTAAATTAGATTTTTTTTAAATATTAGAATAGGCATAGTTTTTATTATTTTTGATCATTTGTTTGTTATTTTGTGTAATGTTTTTTTTTTCGTTTTGGGGTGGGTTTTTATTTTTAAATTAGGGCTTGGGCAGCAAAAGAGCTAAATGCCCTTTTAAGGGCAATGCCCATACAAATGCCCTTTTCAGGGCAATGGGTAGATTAGGTTTAACTTTATTTTTATTTTGTAGGTTTGGGGGGTGGGGCTTTGTATACTGTTAGGGGGTGTTTGTTTTTATAGCAAAAGAGCTGTTAGCTTTAGGGCAATGCCCTACAAAAGACCCTTTTAAGTTTGGGGGGTGGGGGTTTGTAACTGTTAGGGGGTGTTTTATTTTCTTTTGTAGCAAAAGAGCTGTTTAACTTAGGGCAATGCTCTACAAAAGGCCCTTTTAAGGGCCCTTGGTAGTTTATTATAGATTAGGTTTTTTTTATTTTGGGGTGGGGTTTTGTTATTTTTAAAAGGGTATTAGAATAGGAATAATTTTTATTGTTTTGGATAATGTTTGTTATTTTTTGTAATGTTAGGTTTTTTATTTTTTGTAATTTCAGTGTTTGTTATTGTTTTGTAATGGTAGGTTTTATTGTAAGGCAGTTTAGGTTTTATTTCACAGGTACGTTTGTATTTATTTTAACTAGATAGTTATCAAATAGTTAATAACTATTTACTAACTAGTTAAAATAAATACAAACTTACCTGTGAAATAAAAATAAAACCTAAGCTAGCTACAATAACTATTAGTTATATTGTAGCTAGCTTAGGTTTTATTTCACAGGTAAGTATGTATTTAGTTTTAAATAGGTATTATTTAGTTAATAATTGTAACTTTAGTTTAGCTTTATTTAAATTATGCTAAAGTTAGTGGGTGTTATGGTTAGGGTTACCTTAGCTTTAGGGTTAGGCTTAGGGTTACGTTAGGGTTAGGTTTAGGGGTTAATATAGTTTAATTTAGGTTGTTGCGATGTGGGGGCTGGCGTTTATGGATTAATAGGTTTATTTAGTGGTAGTAATGTGGGAGGCCAAAAGTTTAGGGGTTAATAACTTTATTTAGTTGCGGAAACGTCGCGGAGCGGCAGAATAGGGGTTAATAACTTTAATATAGTGGCGGCGATGTTAGGATGTGGCAGATTAGGGGTGTTTAGACTTGGGGTTTATGTCAGAGTGTTAGGTTTAAATGTAACTTTTCTTTCCCCATAAACTTCAATAGGGCTGCGTTACGGAGCTTTTCTTTCCGTGATCGCAGGTGTTATACTTTTTTCAGAAACCTTCTCCCCATTGATGTTTATGGGGAAAGCGTGCACGAGCACGTCAAAACAGCGCTTGTTTTGTGTGCGATATGGAGCTTAAAAACCCCATATCGCATGCTCAAGCCGGGTTTTGAAAAACTTGTAATGGCTGTGCTATAGGGGGTTAAGTAACGTAACTTTTCTTGCGTTCATTAATTTCCCTATAGCGCGCATAACTGGTAATCTGTGCTTTGCTCAACAGATTATGGTTTTAGTATTTTTTTTCTATTTGTCTTCTGCATTGACTTCTATCGGGAATACATGAACGCGCACGCGATTTGGCTGTTTGGATTACACGGCTTAACGTGCATGCAAAATACGTTATTTTGCAACTTGTAATAGCTGCGCAACGCCAAAATACGTGCAGTGTTTTTGCAACTGATTTGCCACGCGACTTGTAATCTTGCCCTTTTGTTTGCTGAATTTGATGCGTCCATTTTGTTGCTGAAATATACTGCAAAGCTATTGGTTCGGGGGGATTGTGTTTGCTGAAGAAGTTGCTGCCTCTGCATCATATGGGTTATTTCCCCAATATCTGCTCGGATTCGAAACATTTCCCAATATGGACATTTTGTGATTGGTCAGAACTTGAAAAACATGGATTGGGAGCTGAAAAATAGTTGATAAACATAATTACAAAGATTTGAATCTTCCCCATGTTTTTCTTTCCTTGCTTGATTCTTCCCTTCATGTAGATATGTGAAAATACATGCAAAATACCATTATACTTGCATGTTTACCTGCTTTTAACCAAGTGCAGGAAGTCAGTTCCACAACTATTTTTTGCTAACCTACTAAGGGACAGTTTACGAATTGAGCGGTATCTTAAAGGGATAGGAAAATCAAAATGAAAGCTGCATGATTCAAATAGAGCATTTGATTTTAAGACACTTTTAAATTAACTTCTATTTTCAAATGTGCTTTGTTCTCTTGGTATGTCCTGTTGAAGAATACCCCGATATCCTACACTAGTGGGAGCTGCTGCTGATTGTTGCCTGCACACATTTGTCTCTTTTGATTGGCTAACTAGATGTTTTCAGCTAACAGCTAGTAGTGCAAGGTTGTTCCTTCAGTAAAGGATAACAAGAGAATGAAGCAAATTTGACAATAGACGTAAATTGGAAAGCTGTTTTAAAATTGTATGTTCTATCCAAGTCATGAAAGAAAATTTGCAGATTTCCTGTCCCTTTAAGCCTGTTTACTGGCGCACATTCCAAGTGGCTGAATAAGGCTCCTGTGAGCTCGCGGTTTCACTTTGCGCTAAGCGCAATTAAGCAAAGATCAGACCTCTCGTTAAATATAAAAAGTTGCCACAATTGCCCCCAAATAAAGAGGACAGTTCTTTATAATAAAAAATAAATATGAGCATCTTTTTTTTTTAAACTGCATTAAAGTGAGGGGATGTGGGGTGTTTGGAAAAAAAAAAGGCACCTAAAGTGCCTTTACATGGAGGTCAATGGGGGACTGTTTTGACTATAAATATATATGTATAGCTCTGTATCTATCTTTTTGCTGTATCTGGCATTTGATAAAGTGAACGTAATGTTCTCGAAACGTTATGCTTTTTAATTTGATTAAACGTTATATTTTAACATTGATACCAGTAAGTGCCTTTTTCACCGTGGCTATAATATCCAAATTGGAATACGGAGTGCCTATTCTATTGACTATATATTTATATACATATATATTTATGTGTTTATATGTATATACATATATATATATTTATTTACTGCTGCACACTGCTGCACGATTTGCCCTCTGTGCTAGGTAGTTTGCTGTGTCTTTCGGCATAAAAATGTGTATCCTATTAAAACCTATAGAAGTGCGCTCTCTTGAGTGCTTGGCCTCCGGGCAATGCGGCGGCGAGGTCACGTTCACATTGCGCCACACTTGTATTACTGAGAAGAGCACAAATATCGTGCTCGTGTAAGCACGAGATTGCGCTCCACTCATAATCTAGCCCTGTTTGTTGAGCAGCCTAAAAGTTCGAACACTAGAAATTTGTTGACTTTTAAATAATGCTTTAGCAATGAAAAAAAATAAAACACCCAGAAAATGTATTTGGTGTAAAAAAATAGAAATTTGGAATATACATATCCAATCTAGTCCACCAAAAAAAAAAATGCGCCGTAAGATAAATGCTTTGCTGGAAAGCAAATTTAAGTCTGTATTTGAGTTAGTCCTAAGTTTCAGTATCACTTTAAAAGTACATTGTACTGTAAATGATCGACTCTTTATTGTGTTCCCAGTAGGGTTTCCAGTATTTTTGTGAAGATTTTACTGGACAGTCTGCTAAAATACTGGACTACTGGACACCTGGCAACCCTAGTTCCCAGTGGTACATTTTACTTTTTAGATTGTATTACATTGTTTACAAATGGCTCCTTTACCTTTGTTTTAGCATCTGAAATAACTGATTTTACCTGTTGAAACTGCCACCTGCATTGAGATATGAATACAACAGTATTCAGAGATGGCATTAGAACTTCAGTGCAGCGAAGGGGGTAAGTAGCACAGCGATGGCAGCAAATATAAATATATATGACTATGCTAATATACATATACTGTATATTTATGTGTTAATATGTGTACATACACATATTAACACATAAATATATATGTATATAAGCATATACATATATACTGTATATATATATTTATTTACTGCGAACACACAGTTTCCATTTTTTCTAACACTCCACTCCCACCAACTTTACCCCCATAATACTGCCCAGTGCAGTTATTTAATTAAAAATTAAAAATGGTACTTGTAATGGCTGGTTATTTATCGCGCTCCCACAAACGCCAAATCTGCCTGTTTGAGGGAATGCAATAAATGAGTACTCTACTTGTAATCTAGCCCTTAAAAGGGTGTTCCTGTAGCTAATTGATATACAATGAAGTTTATCAGCTACTTGCCTGAATACATTATCCCTATAAAGGGACACTAAATTCAAAATTAAACTATCATGATTCAGATAGAGCATGCAGTTTTAAGATACTTTCCAATTTGCTCCCATTATCAAATTGCTCATAGACTTTTTATACACATGCTCCTACTGAGCATATGCAAGAGTTCGCAGTGTATACACATATATGAGTCTGTGATTGGCTGATGGTTGTCACATGATACAGGGGATGACAAATTAAAGAAAAATCTACTGCTCATTTCAAATTCAGAGTAAGGGTTATTGCATTGCTTTTTATTATTCACTTTTTCATTATGCAATTCTACTTTATTTAATGGTCCTGTAACAATATTTCATATTTTAATATTTACGTGTAAATGTCTGATTCACTTTCATGTGCATGATAGAAAATATTCAAGTACAACGTCCCTTTAAATTCAGTTTTACAATAATACAGCCTCCTGCGTAAAACGACTAAACAGACATTGTTTATCTATAGTGGATAAAAATAATGTTACATTTATGCGCTTATGTCATGACACTATAATTTATTATTTGTCTTTTGCTTCTATAAAATTAAGAATCTGTGCTAAAATGTTATTATGTTTATTTACAGTGTGACAGTATAACTATCCAAATGAGCATTAAAGTAATTGCTTATTGCTGTAATTCCAACTATTACTTAAAGCTTCCCTCTTCATTCCTTCCCCTTGTCATTGTTCTACAGCAATAAGCTGAAGCCGTCTTGCCTTTCAATCTTCCAAGATGCGCATATCACGCCTTGTAATTCCATTATCAAATATTTGAAATACATTTTTTTGCCCAGACAAAACAGATAGATTTTGTAATAAACAATACTAAAGTTACACGAATGCATCAAAAAAATAATATAAAACAATTGTCAGGAAGATGAAAAACTGAATCTCTATTTTTTTTATCAGTTTGTGCACAGATTGGAACAAGCATCACAGATGTAATACAGTAAGGCTTTACTGAGATCCTTTGAGAACTAATTAAAAATGATTTGACAAAGAACTCAGTGTTGGAATGTTAATATTTTTGTAGGATTGTAAAGGATTAGGATATATCACAAACAAAACCCAAAGTTTTTTAGAGATTACAGGTCTCACATTCAACATTTTTCATTGTAGAACCTATAAGGAGTTAATTGTAAAACCAACGGCTGTTTTTTTAATAGTTTCTTTGCTGAATAAATAAACTTTCTCTACCAATTCTTTACCAAAAGGCAAAAGGACAGTGGGCGTTGCCTCAAAACAGTGAATACTAATCAAGCAGATTGTACTAAAAAGTATAGTAAACACCTTGTAATTACAGTGGGCTAGATTACAAGTGGTGCGCTATCGTTAGCAATATTGCGTGACTGCGTTAAGCTCAAGCGCAAACAGTTTTAACGCACGTCAGATTGGCACGACTGAAGACTGAAGAACTTGTGTAAAGGCTAAGATTTATAAAAATGTGTACCAAACACAGCATACATATATTAAAATAAACAGTTACACTCATAAAAACACCATCTGATAAAAAATATTCATAAAAATCTTATTAAATTTTTTTCTTTCAAGGGTTTAAAGGAATATGGTATATGTCCATGTATTTGTCTGCAAAAAAATCATTTAAATTATATATATTTTATATATATATTTTTAAAAAATGTTATATTTAATATTTAAATAACGTGCCTATCTGAATCATGAACGTTTAATTTCGACTTGACTGTCCCTTTAATATAACTAATTCTTCATGTGTACTAACCCGACATTCCAGTGTTCTTCACATAGAGAAAATTGTTCTTATTTTTTAAGTATTTATTTCTATATATATATATCTGATGATGTTAATGTAAAATATATATCTATATGAATATATATAGTATAGAAAAGATAAGCACTCACTGGACTTATAAAAATATTAACTTTTATTGACTTAGATTAAAATTGGCATAACATTTCGGGATTATTCCAATTCCTTTGTCAAATGCCCCAATGATCCACCGCAGTGAATCTAAAAACCTATGATTACCTGAATAGCCTGCTTCGTTTAAATGCCCCTTGGAAACCCGCAAACTCCACCAACGTGTCATGCGTGTGACGTCATCACGTGACGCCTCTCGCGCACACACACGCATGGAGACCGGTTACCTTGGAAACAGGCGCATCATCACCGGTTACGTCTACCCTAATGGCACTGTCTCAAATGTGACGTACCAGAAGGGAGGCGAGAACCAATGACAGAGCGGTTACCATAGCAACATGTCACATTAACACTGCTTAGAGCCAATTAATATGGCTGTACATGTAATATACAAATTTCAGCAAAAAAAATCTAGTTACAATGTTATTATCAAACAGACAATAGGTGACCTTACTGACCGTGTTGTACTGTATACATATAAAATTATATAAATTCTAACACAGTATATTATGCTGTGTATCCTCTATCAAAAAGGCGGAACACCAAAGATCAGGCTTAAACAAAATATGAGCCAAAAAGTAGTAGACATATCCATTACAGGACAAGATATCTACTTATGATTGATAATCATTTATAACCTTCAATATGTACATAGTATACATCCTAAGTTAAACCACCAAAGTTAGCCAGCACCCTTATATGTTACCTATCTTCCATGCCAATTAGAGAATGGTAGAAACCAGTGAGATTCTACTAGATCGACCAATCATGTTCAATCCTGCTGGTATGAATCAATTGCCATAGAAAGGGCTATAATCCATATGTGTATTCAAACCTCTTGGTATTACTGTGTCCAGATCATAGATCCATCTTGACTCTCGACATAGTAATAAATTGCTCCTATTCCCCCTCTTGTCAGAGGTGGAATATGATCTATGATCACAGTGCGTATACTAGATACACTATGCTTTATCTGTAAGCAATGTCTTGTGACTGGCTGATCAGATTCTCCCTCTTTTAATGACTTGTGAATGGTTGAACGGTGATTCGCCATACGTTTCTTAAAAGAAGTCACCATCTTACCGACATATACCAGAGCACAGGGACACATTAAAATATATACCACATGGTCACTAGTACAGATGAGTCTGCGATGATTAACATACCTTTTATTGGTATGAGGATGCTGAAAAGTTGCACCCTTCAACATACCATTGCATGTAATGCAGCTCCCACACGGGAAACATCCCTTCTTTGATGACTGTAACCATATATCCTTCTGGTAGCAAATCCCTGGATCCATTTTCACCAGTAAGTTCCTCAAATTCTGTGCTTTACGGTAAACCATCCTTGGTGTCCTTACGTTTTCAAACGGTAGGGATGAATCAGATTCAACCAGTCTCCAATTTCTACGTATTGAGTTGGATAACCTCTGATGTGATACTACATAGGTGGTTATAAAATGAACTGATGTTTGTTGGTCCATCCTCTTATCCCGTGGTTGTCGTGGTTGACCCATAGGTTGTCTTAATAGGTTCTCCTTGATGTCCAGAACCAACTGTGTATTATACCCTCATGCCATCAGTTTCATGGCCATCTCATCGAGTTGCAATAGCATAGTAGAATGCTCACTGTTGTTACGTATCACCTGAGTGAGTTGAGAGGTGACTATACTTTTCTTCTGGTGATAAGGGTGAAAACTAGTGGCACAAAGTAATGAATTACGGTCTGTCTCCTTGCTATATAGTGAAGTACCAAACCTACATTTGTTATCCTCTATTACTTTATAAATATTCAAATCCAAGAAGTGTATAATATGAGTATCAAACTCCAGCTTAAAATTAATTGGACTTATAATTTCATTAAGGGCATTAACCCACTCAGTCAATTCAGTGACGGTACCCCTCGATATCAAAAAGACATCATCTATGTATCTAGTGTAATATCTTATGTGACCATTGTTCCAAGGTTTCGATATGAACTGCTCATACCAGGCCATATAAATGTTCGCATAGCTAAGGGCCATGTTAGAGCCCATAGCCGTGCAAGATACCTGTAGGTAGTATTCTTTTTGAAATTTGAAATAATTTTTTTCAAGGCAAAGTTGTAGAAGTTCACATAGAAACTCAATAGGAGGGCCTCCATATACATCACTCTCAGATACTATCCGTCTGACAGCCCCTACACCACCCTCGTGAGGAATGGAGGTGTAGAGACTGTTGACATCCATGGTCACAAGGATATCATCTTGGTGCAAATCAGAAAATGTACATAAAACACCCAACAAACTAGCAGAGTCCTTAAGGTATGAGGGGCACTCTTCACCACAGGTTGTAGAAAGTGATATATATATATGGCCATATTAGATAATAAGGAATCCCTTGTCGACACAATCGGCCTACCTGGTGTCCTTATCATACTTTTATGTATTTTAGGTAATAAAGGTGTATCACATATTAAGAAATTCAAGTCATCTTCAGTTAAAATACCCATCTCAAACCCTCTTTGTAGAGATTGATCAATTTGTTTCTTAAATACCATTGTGGGATTACCTCTAAGTTTTGTATATGTCCTCTCATCTGATATTTGTCTAAGAGCCTCCTCCCTATAGTCTGCATAATTCTGAAAGACAATAGCACCACCCTTGTCCGCAGGGCGGATGTTGCTGCTATTGTCTCCAGTCAGATCAATCAGGGCAGTATTCTCTGCGTTAGTCAGATTAGAGTAAACCTTAGTGTCCTGTACGGTGTTATAGTCCTGACAAAGCATACGTGTAAACTGTTTAATTGATGCATTAGTAGTACTAGACTCAAAGGTAGAAGCTTTCTTAAATGGTGTTTTAATTACACTGGTGGAATTTTTATAGTCATCTTTTAACTTTAACTGGCGTTGAAACTTATGTATGCCTATCATTGTGTCAAAAGCATTTTCCTTAGGTGTAGGTATAAAGGATAACCCCTTATTGAGTAAGGATAATTCATCATTACTGAGGGGTCTACTACTTAGATTGTAGACAATGTTTACCTCCTCTTGTTTTGCTTTTTGCGATTTGTATCTGCTTCTTCTACAGTGTGGACATCTGTGCCTTTTACAGTTTGAGGTATTATCGGTGGTTTTGCAGTGGATCTGGTGGCTATCCCAGAAAAAGACTGAGTATTACCTGATCCTTGGTGTTTAGAGGTTTTTTCTGTATTAGTGTCTATAGTGTCTGTCTCAGATGAATCCCCTCCACTACTATCAACCACACTTAGCTGATTCTTAACCCTCATATGTCTTTGTTTTTTCTTGTAGGATTCATCATCTTTACCATGTAACCATCTATAAACACGTCTCTCTCTGTAGTCATTTTCCATTGTTGTTAGCTTTTTATTTTTAAAGCTGACTAAATCATTCCTGTATTTACAGACCAAACCCTATAATTTAGAAATCCAATCCTGAGTTATATCATAGTTTCTAACTCCTGTTTAATTTTCTTTTCCAAATGATTTACCTCCTGTATTACCAGTAACATTAAATCATATGAACATTTGTTCAGAATGCAGCACCAGGTTCTGCAAAACTCTGTGTTCTGTCTACCTAGTGTGGGTATATTCTTCACCCTAAAGCCCCTAGGAATATATCTATTGTGGTGATAAACCGATAAATAAACCGCATGCAAGTGAAAATCTATCTCTCTTTTTCGTAGATTCCACAATTTATGGTATAAATTAATGGGGGTATCACCCCTCAACTCACTCAGATCATCAGTGATACGTATAGTCTCTGCATCCTCATCTGTGAATACAAAAGGGTCTGTGTTGAAATCCTCATCCTTATAGAGATTGTCCATAGGTGGTATGGTCTCCAAATTATCCATCTGGAAATGTGAATCAGATTTTATTTAATGTAAACAGCACAGCAAAGATCCACAGATTCACTGTAATTCACAGCATACACTTCAACATGAATTTCAATGTTCAATAGTATGGAGTGCTCATATCCCAAAATATAGTAATCATCAGTGTCCCAATGGGATAGGCACAGTCCTCCTTTTATACAACTGCCAGGGTGCATATCAAGCAAACAATATGATAGTATAGAAAAAGATAAGCACTCACTGGACTTATAAACATATTAACTTTTATTGACTTAGATTAAAATTGGCATAACGTTTCGGGATTATTCCAATCCCTTTGTCAAATGCATCAATGATCCACCGCAGTGAATCTAAAAACCTATGTTTACCTGAACAGCCTGCTTCATTTAAATGCCCTTTGGAAACCCGCAAACTCCACCAATGTGTCATGCGTGTGACGTCATCACATGACGCCTCTTGTGCAATCACCCGCATGGAGACCATTTACCTTGGAAACACTCCAAACTAAACAGACGCCGTACCTACTTGACATGTGCTAATGTGCGAGCATCATCACCAGCCACGTCTACCCTAATGGCACTGTCTCAAATGTGATGTACCAGAAGGGAGGCGAGAACCAATGACAGAGCGGTTACCATAGCAACATGTCACATTAACACTGCTTATAGCCAATAAATATGGCTGTACATGTAATATACAAATTTCAGCAAAAAAATCTAGTTACAATGTTATTATTAAACAGACAATAGGTTACCTTACCGACCGTGTTGTACTGTATACATATAAAATTATATACATTCTAACACGGTACCCCTCCATATGTCTTTTTGATATGGAGGGGTACCGTCACTGAATTGACTGAGTGGGTTAATGCCCTTAATGAAATTATAAGTCCAATTCGTTTTAAGCTGGAGTTTGATACTCATATTATACACTTCTTGGATTTGAATATTTATAAAGTAATAGAGGATAACAAATGTAGGTTTGGTACTTCACTATATAGCAAGGAGACAGACTGTAATTCATTACTTTGTGCCACTAGTTTTCACCCTTATCACCAGAAGAAAAGTATAGTCACCTCTCAACTCACTCTGGTGATACGTAACAACAGTGAGCATTCTACTATGCTATTGCAACTCGATGAGATGGCCATGAAACTGATGGCACGAGGGTATAATATACAGTTGGTTCTGGACATCAAGGAGAACCTATTAAGACAACCTATGGGTCAACCACAACAACCACAGGATTAGAGGATGGACCAAGAAACATCAGTTCATTTTATAACCACCTATGGAGCATCACATCAGAGGTTATCCAACTCAATACGTAGAAATTGGAGACTGGTTGAATCTGATTCATCCCTACCGTTTGAAATCGTAAGGACACCAAGGATGGTTTACCATAGAGCACAGAATTTGAGGAACTTACTGGTGAAAACAGATCCAGGGATTTGCTACCAGAAGGATATATGGTTACATTCATCAAAGAAGGGATGTTTCCCATGTGGGAGCTGTATTACATGCAATGGTATGTTGAAGGGCGTGATTTTTCAGCATCCTCATACCAATAAAAGGTATGTTATTTGTCACAGACTCACCTGTACTAGTGACCACATAGTATATATTTTAATGTGTCCCTGTGCTCTGGTATATGTCGGTAAGACAGTGACTTCTTTTAAGGAACGTATGGCGAATCACCGTTCAACCATTTGCAAGGTGTTAAAAGAGGGAGAATCTGATCAGCCAGTCGCAAGACTTTGCTTACAGACGAAGCATAGCATATCTAGTATACGCACTATGAGCATAGATCATATTCTACCTCTGACAAGAGGGGGGAATAGGAGCAATGTATTACTACGTCAAGAGTCAAGATGGATCTACGATCTGGACACAGTAATACCAAGAGGTTTGAATACACATATGGATTATAGCCCTTTCTATGGCAATTGATTCATACCAGCAGGATTGAACATGATTGGTCAATCTAGTAGAATCTCACTGGTTTCTACCATTCTCTAATTGGCATGGAAGATAGGTAACATATAAGGGTGCTGGCTAACTTTGGTGGTTTAACTTAGGATGTATACTATGTACATATTGAAAGTTATAAATGATTATCAATCATAAGTAGATATCTTGTCCTGTAATGGATATGTCTACTACTTTTTGGCTCATATTTTGTTTAAGCCTGATCTTTGGTGTTCCGCCTTTTTGATAGAGGATACACAGCATAATATACTGTGTTAGAATGTATATAATTTTATATGTATACAGTACAACACGGTCAGTAAGGTCACCTATTGTCTGTTTGATAATAACATTATAACTAGATTTTTTTTGCTGAAATTTGTATATTACATGTACAGCCATATTTATTGGCTATGAGCAGTATTAATGTGACATGTTGCTATGGTAACCGCTCTGTCATTGGTTCTCGCCTCCCTTCTGGTATGTCACATTTGAGACAGTGCCATTAGGGTAGACATAGCCGGGGATGATGCACGCACATTAGCACATGTCCAGGAGGTACTGCGTGTTTTTAGTTTGGAGTGTTTCCAAGGTAACCGGTCTCCATGTGGGTGCGTGTGCAAGAGGTGTCACGTGATGACGTCACACGCATGACACGTTGGTGGAGTTCACGGGTTTCCATGGGGCATTTAAATTAAGCAGGCTGTTAGTCCAGTGAGTGCTTATCTTTTTCTATACTATCATATTGTTTGTTTGATATGCACCCTGGCAGTTGTATACAAGGAGGACTGTGCCTATCCCATTGGGACACTGATGATCACTATATGAATATATATATACAGGCATAGGTATATATAAATATATTTGGAAATATGTATTTAAAATGAAAAATAACATTTTGCTATATGAGAAAAACATTGGAATTTGCCATTTTAATAGCTCCTGTCAGATAGAGAGCTGTGGATTTAATATAGTGTCGATTTAGCGCTCAAGCAATAAGTGTTAGTTTTTTTTTTTTTTTAAATGAGCTCCGTAGCAGTCTATCAGGAGAATAAGTTAAGTCCTTTAGTTAACACGTGTTTGGGTTTCAATCAATATGTACACGCAAATTTTTTACTTCTGACGGTTGGTAGGGGTGATCAGCTTCATTTGGGTGGTAGGGATGAATAGGACAACTGTTTCATACCCTCTATTTTATGTAAAAAAAAATATTTTTTATCTAATGCCAAAAACTCCCCCACCTTACAGCAAAAATAAAACCCCCCGAGGGTACTTACCTATTCTAGATGGCAACAACCGGTGTCTACAAGCTGCACGCCCAACCTGTGTATTGACGCGCAGCTCACCATCCGGCTGCCTAGAGTAGATAACATTTAATTTGTTTCATATTTATAGCATCGTATCCTAATGCAAAAATAAAAAATTACAAATAATAAAAGGCATCACATGGAAGCAGAGTTTTTGCTGAAATCAACAGTAAATAGTTTTCGTATGTACATGTAACTCAACACTGAAGAATGAATGCCAAGTGGATACATAGCAAAATCATGAGCATCTCTCTGGCCTCCAGCAGTATAAAAAAAAATCTCAAACACCTGGCATAAAAGGGGTTAAAATATTTACTGTCTGTAGAAAACAAGGGTAATTGGTAGCAACATGTTCTCTTATCTAACCCATCAGCTGTGGGTCTACAGCCCATTGAATATGAGAGGGAATGGAGCTCAACCCATGTATTCACAAACAAAAAGAGTTGACCAGACACTCTAAGATCATTCAATCAGCCATGACACAGTCATAGGCAGGCTTACTCCTCTGCAACCCCATGGCTGCAGATAATGATGTTCCTAAACTCATGGCCTACCCTTTACTCTATCTGGACTATGTCTTCCCAATTACAAGGCTGTGATCTTCTGCCTGACAGGACTATAACTCCAATCATGATGGTATTTGGTAATGACAGCCAATTAGCTGCCTATTCACAGGCACTGTTAAAGTTAGCACCAACCCACCCACCAAAAACACTGCACCTAAAAAAGTTACAAGGCCAGCCCACTGTTAGTCCACATACCTCATCAGAACCCATGACCTTTCAGTCCCTCTGTCAGTCACATGCCACCTCAGAACCTTTGGTCCTGCAGCCCCTTTTTCAGTCCACATACCTCATCAGAACATATGGCCCTTCAGTCCCTCTGTCAGTCACCTGCCACATCAGAATCCATGACCCTGCAATCCCTCTGTCAGTCACCTGCCACATCAGAATCTGTGGCCCTGCAGTCCCTCTGTCAGTCACATGCCACATCAGAACCTTTGGTCACATACCACATCGGGACCCTTGACCCTGCAGCTCCTCTGTCAATCCACATACTACATTGGGACCCTTCACCTGCAGCTCCTCTGTCAGTTTACATACCATATCAGAACACTTGACCCTGCAGTCCCTCTGTCAGTCCACATACCACATCAGAACCCTTGGCCCTGCAGTCCCTTTTTAAGTCCACATGCCACATCAGAAATCTTGGCCCTATAGTATCTATCTATTTGTTGGGTTCTTACAAAGCACGGCTATTCCCTTGTAAGGGTCTCAAGGCACTAAGGGTTGCAGTTCAGTTGAAGAGCCAGGTCTTGAAGTCCTTTCTGAACTTTGTTAGGGTGGTAGCTTGTCTGAGGTGCAGTGGGAGGGTGTTCCAGGTCTTGGCTGTCAGTTGGGAGAAGGATCTGCCTCCCGGTGTGGTTTTCCTGTTGCGGGGGCTGACTGCGAGGGCTTGGTCGGCCGATCAAAGTTGTCTGGCGGGGGTGTAGAAGGTAACGCGGTGGTTGATGTATTCGGGACCGATGTTGTGGAGGGCCTTGAATCCGTAGATGAGAAGCTTGAAGGTTATTCTTTTGTTGATGGGGAGCCAGTGCAGGTTCCGCAGGTGTTTGGTGATGTGGCTTTGGCGAGGGATGTCGAGGATGAGTGTGTCTGAGGCATTCTGGATGCTCTGGAGTCTCTTTTGGAGCTTGATGGTGGAGCCGGCATAGTGTGCATTGCCGTAGTCCAGTCGGCTGCTGATGAGGGCGTGGGTCACAGTCTTCCTAGTTTCGGTTGGGATCCACTTGAAAATCTTTTGCAGCAGGTGGAGTATGTGGAGACATGCAGAGGAGACGGCATTGATCTATTGGTCCATGGAGAGCAATGAGTCCAGGATGATGCCTAGATTTCATGCATGATCAGTGGGTGTTGGTGCTGTGAATGCTCATGAAAATGGATTGTGAGGGGTCCAGGGTGTGATTGGTCTCAATGTGGTCAACGAGTTGGGTGTTGATGGACTTCTCGATGACTTTGGCCGTGGGGGTAGGCGGTGGTCAATATGAGTGAGGTATCGGTGGGGGTTGGTGGGTCATAGATGTTGACGATCTTGCGGTGGAAGTAAGTTGCGAGGTTATTTCAGAGGTCCTGGGAGGGCGGGATGTCATTGGTGTTGCTGTTGGGTTTGGAGAATTCCTTGATGACTGTGAACAACTCCTTGCTGTTGTGGGTGTTGGCATTGATTCTGTCTTGGATGGCTGTCTTTTTGGTGGTTTTGATGAGGTAGTGGTGGGTAGTGATGGCTTCTTTGTAGGCGTATTGTTTGTAGGGGTCTTGCTGGATCTCCAGGTTCTTTCCAATCGCCTGCAGTGGCGCTTGGAGTCCTGGAGGGCCGGGGTGAACCAACTGGTCTTGTTGGTGGGTTGGTGGCTGGACAGTTTCTTGAGGGGGGGGGCGAGTGTGTTGGCGCAGTCTGTGAGCCAGTGGTGGAAGTTGTGGGTGGAGGAGTTGGCGTCTGTGGAGGTAGTTGGGGGGGGTGTTGTTCAGGGTGGAGTACAGTTGGTCTTCGGTGATGTTGTTCCAGTTTCTGCGGGGCGGGTAGTGCTGCCGGAAGTGTATGGTGAGTTTGTCGAAGGAGAAGTGTATGCAATGGTGGTCCGTCCAATGGAGTTCGGTGATGTGGTTGACTGAGATGTGGTTGCCTGCGGAGAAGATAGGGTCGAGGGTGTGTCCAGCTACGTTGGTTGGGGAGTTGGTGAGTTGCTTCAGTCCGATGGTTCCAATGTTTTCCAGAAGGTTGGTGGTGTTGTGGTCATTGGGGTTGTCTAGATGGAAGTTGAGGTCGCCGAGGAGGATGTAGTCTGTTGAGGCGAGGGCGTGGGGTGCGATGAGGTCGGTGATGGAGTCGCAGAAGGTGAGATGAGGTCCCAGACGTCTGTAGATGAGGGTGCCATGGAGGGTGGTGTTGGGACTGACCTGGATCTTGAAATGTAGGTGTTCCAAGCCTGGTGAGTGATAGTCGGAGCTGGTTGTGATGTGGAGGGAGTGTTTGTGGATGATGGCGATGCCTCCTCCTGGTCATTTGCTGCGGTCCTTGTGGGAGATCTGTGCTGTGCTGGGAGGCAGGGGGCAGGACAGTGGCTGTAGAATGGGATAGACAAGCAGGAGGAGAGCAGGCAGGAAGGAGCTGCGGTCTCAAACTAAGGCAGCAGCGACCTCTATTAAATAGGTGCAGGAAGGTGGGAGGGTTGTGAGGCTGGGAGGTGGGGGGCAGGGCAGTGGCTTTAGAAAGAAAGTTAAAGGGACAGTACACTGTAAAATTGTTTTTCCATAAATGTATTTTAAATGACTTGTTATACCAACTGCAGAGTATAAAATATTTGAGAAATTGCATTTTCGGGTTTATTTGTGTATCTGAAGTAGCTGGTTTTGTGCTTTGAAACCACAGCCTATTACAATGGGTTGAGCTTCAGGTAATATCAGATCTCATTATGTTATCACTTTTATGTAAAGAGACTTGCTCCCTTATCTTATATTTGTCTGGAACACCAAAGCTCAATACATAGAGAGAACAATGGAAAATTATCATTTTATTACTTAACTATCATGCCCCCCACTGAGGGTGTAATCTCTTCTGCTGGCTGTGTTTAATTAGGCTTGTCAATAGTGTATACGCCAGTATCAAAACTTTCAGTATAGGTTGGGAAACCACAAGCTAAATCAGCTATTTAAAATGCTGAAATATGAGTAAAGGAGTTACTTGCAACCAATTTAATACACTCTAGCAGGTAAAAAGGATCATTGGGAATAATTTAAAGGGGAGAAAGTTTTTGGGTGAACTGTCCCTTTAAGAAAGAAAGTTACCTGTGTTGTGCTGGGAGGCGGGGGGCAAGGCAGTGGCTGTAGAATGGGAGAGACAAGCAGAAGGAGAGCAGGCAGGAAGGAGCTGCGGTCTGGCAGTCCACATGCCACATCAGAACCCTTGGCCCTGCAGCTCCTCTGTCAGTCCCATTCCCCATTACCCTTTGGCTCTTGGACTCTCTGTCGGCTACATACCTTGTCAGAGCCTTTAGGATAGCAAACAATCTCTCAGCCACATGCCAAGTGCTGCAAAACAAGGCTCTAACATTGGGAGTAATAGTGTAAAAACAAATTTAGCTTCAATATGGCAATGACATTTATAAAATCTAATTAATAGGCTTGAGACTGAGAGACAACATTATCTTTGCATTACAACTATGCACATTTAACTCTAGTTTCAGATGAATAAAACTGTAACTTGCCACAAACACAAGAAATCTGATTGAACAAAGGAATCAATATGGAACCCTGGGTAGTTGCACTGCATTGAAGCCATTTAATCATCTATGGTCAAGATACTGGCCTTGTTATTCTGAAGAACAAGCGTCTTAATGTGAATCTGTTTCCCTTGTGGATGTCATTTGTGTCCTAAAAGAGATGCAGGAACTTTAGCTGTATAAAGTCGATACTTTACTATAAAAATGACATGCACTCATTATGGGCAAACTAATTCAGCCAAATGTTACTCATTGAAGCAAATAAAATACAGATTGAGAGGATAATATTTAGTGTTGTATCTAAAGTTTATTTACATCAGGTGTCTCTAAAGGCTTAGAAAAAAACTTATGTCTAAAACCAGCTGTCAAGTCAAAATGTAATTGTGAAGTTTGAAAGTAATTACTATGCCCATATCCCCATATGCTATAAACTTATCTGCCTCCTGTATAAAAGATATAGACCTAGATTACAAGGGGAGCGCATAAATATTAGCGCTATTGTTCTCCACTCAAGTTAAATCAATAGTTATTTTTCTGCTCATATTACAAGTTGAAAGTAAAATATTAGTGTTCAAGCAAAATTCTAGGGCACCCTAACAGCTGCTTGTTAGATAGTGCAGGTGCACTAAATCCATCACATAACAGTCTTCTATGGGGGTGCGCAGGAAAACTCATGTCAGCTATCACTCATGCGCTAAGCTGAAGGTGTTCTAAACCAAAGGTGAGCAATACCAAAGCCCACATTTAAGAATGATCTGGCGAACAGGGGCATACATATTCACCCCTGTACACCCGACATCCCGTTTAGCAGGCAGCAATCTGCTACCCGCATTTAACATTGCACACTATTGTAAGTGTGTAACTCCTCTCCCTGTTAGCGCTCAGCCAATCGCACACGAGCAGGAGCTGTCAATCTCCCTGGTCGTAAATGTCCAGGAGGATTGATATAAGCCATAAAACAGTTGGTATAATGTGTTAAGAAGCAGAGGTCTTATGGCCGTTGCTTCTTAACTCTCGGCTGTAGACTTGCTTATGCGAACCTACAGCCGAAATGGCTCTGAAGCTCATATTGGAGCTTCATAAATGGAACCCCAGAGCTCAAATAGTGGAGTTCTCCACTTACTTTTTAAATATGTATTGAAATAAAACACTGCACACTTCTATATATACACATCCAGGGTATATGTATTTACTAGAGATGTGCATTAGTTTTGTCACAAGTGAACATTTGTGATGAAAATTTAGATATTCATTTTTGTTTTAAAGAAATGAATATCTGAATGAATGCACCAAAGAAAATGAAAGAAAACTAAAAAAATACTGATCATCAATATTCATTTGCTTAATTTCATATTTTTAAAGGGGTTAATAATTACCATAACGTGCTCTGGAGAGTGCGCTAACACAATCCTCTTCTTGCTAGAGCTATGGCTGCGTTAACGGGAGGCTTAGCATGATCGGCTACCAGGACCTGCACTAAAGTTAGTGAAGGGGTGAGATTACATAAGCGGCGCAGGTTTCAGCGCAACTGCTGAAACCCACGTCACACGTAAGTTCACTTTGCACATTGGGTGAATCACATATATGGTGCCGGCAGTTCATATACTGCTGTAAATCGGATAATCTGGCAATGTTCAGAAATGTGCGTAAATAGATATTTCTGAAGTCGCCAGTGACTTATGGCAGTTTATAAACTGCCGGCGCCTAAGTAAAAAACAAAAAAATGGTATATCGCCCGTAAAAGTCTAACCTCCTTCCCAAAAATATATCCTGACACGTCAAAACGCCTATATCCGCCATCCCCCCACAACGCAATATACCTAATAAATGTTATAACCCCTAATCCGACATCCCCCCCATTTTGCAAACTTCCTAATAAATGTATTAACCCCTAATCCACCATCCCCCCACATCGCAAAGTAACTAATTACACTATTAACCCCTAATCCACTAACCCCCACAACACAATCTACCTATTAACACTATTAACCCCTAAACCACCAACCCCCCACAACGCAATCTATCTAATTAACCTATTAACCCGTAAACCCCCATCCCCCCACAACGCAAATAACTAATTTAATCACTAAGCCCCCTAACCTACGTTAACCTCAATTATATAAAATAAAAAAAGACTACCTTACTAATAAATTAATTAAAAATTACAAAAATAAAAAAATCCTAACATACAATTAAAATAAAAAATTCTTAAATTACCGGAAAAAATAAAACCTTATCTAATACCACTATAAAAATAAAAAGTCCAATTCAGAGACTACATTCCAGAAGTTGCCCACACCTGCTCTAACTTTTGTTTTGTGTGCGTCCTTTGCCTGTAACTCAACAATTTCACTTTTTGAGAGCAGTACAGTTAGAAGGGCAGAGTTGTATTAAAACTGGAGTCAGTGAGGACACAAGCACATGAAAGGGTTTGTCGATAAAGCTGAAAATCTCAACGTACTCCATTTCTTTGAAACTGGATTAAAATTCTCCCCTCAGCTCCTCCAACATTTTGACAAAGTCACTGAGGTGTTGCTGTAATAATTGGTTGTTTGTTGTATCAGCTTGCAATCTTGAGAAGGGAACAAAATCTTTGTCAGGTATTTATAGTATGATTATTTTGTTCTTGAATGCTTTTATCGCATGTAATATGTTACCTGGGAGTTTATCTCTTCCTTGGAGCCCCAAGTTTAGTGTGTTCAGGTGACTTGATATCAGTCATAAGGGTCAGCTATATAATCTATTCTGGGTCTTCCAATTCTAGCTCATTTTTAACCTTGCTGTCAAAGAATGCATATTTTTTTAAGTAGACTCAAAAAGCGTTCAAAAAGAACCACCTTATCTCATTATACCAAGTCCCCATACTCTGTCCTCAAGCAGCTGCGCAAACTGTGGATGGTTCAGTGCTTTTGAGACAATAAAAGTGACCATGTGCACAGCAAGCTGCATATCGTTTTGTCATTTGTTGTTGCAGAGTTTTGAAATGATGGTGTATGATGCAATGAAAAGTTGCAAACTTTAGATTCTCTTCTTTTTTTCTCATAAGACCAATAAGTTCCTTCTCTTTCCCTTGCATGCTGGGAGCTCTATCACATACAAAACCTGACCAACTAAGTTTTTTCCTCCAAAAAAATATAAGAAGTGCATTCAGAATGTCCTCTACCCTAGTTTGACCAAGGTGTTGCAGAAAACACAGCATTTCTTCTCTAAATGAATCATATTTTAGGAACCTAACCCAAATACATAGATGGGCAACATCACTCATGTCCGAGCTTTCATCCACTGCAATGCTGAAACACAACGCTGAAACACAACGCTGAAACACAACGCTGAAATACAAAGCTGAAACACAACGCTGAAATACAACACTGAAACACAACGCTGAAACACAACGCTGAAATACAAAGCTGAAACACAACGCTGAAATACAACGCTGAAACACAACGCTGAAATACAAAGCTGAAACACAACGCTGAAATACAACGCTGAAACACAACGCTGAAGACAAATCTGCTATGAACTGGTGACTAATATCTTTATTAATGTCTTCTATCAGTCTCATTATTGTTGAATCAGAGAGCACCAGTCCTTTCATTTCCTTTATAATTTCATCTTTGTTGGTGAACTCTGCATAAAATATTTCTGCTGTAGCCAAGAAATATTTTTTCACTATCTCTGCATCAGAAAATGGTTTCTTCCCCCTAGATAAAATTCATGCAATCTCAAAAGATGCCACAGTTATATGTTTCCATTGTGTCTCTTCCCAGCCCTGCACCTCTACCCGTCGGGTCTGGTTGTACGTCTGCTGTGTGGGCAATGCCCATGAAGATACCTATCACTGTTCGCTCAGTGGGGTAGATATTTTAAGTGTCAAGTAAACATGATTTGCTATAGCGAATCATGTGCTCTCGACATCGCGAAACGCAGACAGCATACGCTGTCCACATTTATCATTGCACAAGCATTTCTGGTAAAATGCTTGTGCAATGCTGCCCCCTGCTCACTGGCCTCTAGCAGGGTCTGTCAATAATCCCGATTGGATTGGATCGGGATGATTTCAATCCACCACCTAAAAACCTGAAATGGTGGGCCTCCACAGCAGCATCTGCTGCTTAATAAATGGAGCACAGTATCTTTTTACTCACCCCAGTTAAATCTCTACAGGGCGAGCATACATTTTGAGTTTAGGGTTAGATTAGGAGGTGTTTTTATTTTGGGGGGCTTTTCTATTTTTATAGGGGTATTAGATTAGGTTTAAAAAAATATTTTGGATAATTTTGTTTATTTTTTTCTGTAATTTAAGGTTTTTTTATTTTTGTAATATTAGTTTTTTTTATTTTAATTTAATCTTAGGTGGGTTTTTTAAGTAATGTTAGGATTTTTTATTTTAATTGTATGTTAGAATTTTTTTTATTTTGTAATTTTTAATTAATTTATTAGTAAGGTAGTCTTTTTTATTTGATATAATTGGGGTTAATTTAGGGGTTGTTAGGTTAAGGGTCTATAGTGATTAGATTAGTTATTTGCGTTGTGGGGGGATGGTGGTTTAGGCGTTAATTAGGTATATTGCGTTGCGGGGGGGTTGTTGTCAGTTTAGGGGTTAATTATGTAGATTGCGTTGTGGGGGTTGGCGGATTACGGGTTAATAGTGTAATTAGATACTTTGCGATGTGGGGGTTGGCGGTTTAGTGGTTAATCACTTACGGCTAGATTATGAATTTTGCGTTATGAGGGGTGCGGTAATAACTTGCACGTTATTGTCACCGCTCACTTCCCTACATCGCTGGTATAACAGGTTTGCAAAAACCCGGCGCTAACAGGCAAGAAGTGAGCGTAAAGCAAAATTGAGCTCCATACTGCACTCCAATACTAGCGCTGCTGAAAGCTGCGGTAACCTGGTTTTACGTGCTCATGCACAATTTCCCCATCGACATCAATGGGGAGAGCCGGCTTAAAAAAAGCCTAACACCTGCAAAAAAGCAGCGTAAAGCTCCGTAACGCAGCCCCATTGATTCCTATGGGGAAACAAAATTTATGTTTACACCTAACACCCTAACATGAACCCCAAGTCTAAACCCCCTAATCTTAGACTTATTAACCCCTAATCTGCCGCCCCCGACATCGCCGACACCTACTTTATACTTATTAACCCCTAAATCTGCTGCCCCCAACATCGCCTACACCTACATAATGTTATTAACCCCTAATCTCCCACCCCCAATGTCGCCGCAACCTACCTACATTTAATAACCCTTAATCTCCCAACCCCAATGTCGCCGCAACCTGACTACACTTAATAACCCCTAATCTTCCGCCCCCAACATCGCCGCCACTATACTAAAAGTATTAACCCCTAAACCTAACCCTAAGTCTAACCCTAACCCTAACACCCACTAACTTTAATGTAATTAAAAAAATCTAAATAAAACCTACTATTAATAACTAAATAATTCCTATTTAAAACTAAATACTTACCTGTAAAATAAACCCTAAGCTAGCTACAATATAACTAATAGTTACATTGTATCTAGCTTAGATTTTATTTTTATTTCACAGGCAAGGCGACTGAATGAAGGTTCCTTTAAGTGACGTCCAATAGAATGCAAGCTCAATCCTATTGGCTGATTGGATCAGAAAATAGGATTGAACTTCAATCCGATTGGCTGATTGCATCAGCGAAGAGGATTTTTCCTACCTTAATTCCGATTGGCTGATAGAATCCAATCAGAATTCAATAGAATCAGCCAATCGGAATTCAAGGGATGCCATCTTGGATGACGTCACTTAAAGGAACCTTCATTCAGTCGTCAGCCGTGGACAGAAGAGGATGCTCCGCGTCGGATGTCTTCAAAATGGACCCGCTCCGCTCCGGAAGGATGAAGATAGAAGATGCCGCATGGATGAAGACTTCTGCCTGGAGGACCTCTTCTGCCCCGATCGGATGAAGACTTCTGCCCCTCTGGATGACCACTTGTGCCCGGCTGGGTGAAGACGGCTCAAGGTAGGGTGATCTTTAGGGGGTTAGTGTTAGGTTTTTTTAAGGGGGGTTTGGGTGGGTTTTAGAGTAGGGTTGGGTGGTGGGTTGTAATGTTGGGGGTGGTATTGTATTTCTTTTTTTACAGGTAAAAGAGCTGATTACTTTGGGGCAATGCCCCGCAAAAGGGCTATTTGTAATTTAGTGTAGGGTAGGGAATTTTTTTTTTTTTTTATTTTATAAGGGGGATTAGATTAGGTGTAATTAGTTTAAAAATTTGTAATTTCTTTTTTATTTTCAGTAATTTAGTGTTTTTTTTTTTTCGTAATATAGTTTATTTAATTTAATTGTATTTAATTGTAGGTAGTTTAGGTTATTCATTTAATTATAGAGTAGTGTTAGGTGTAATTGTAACTTAGGTTAGGGTTTATTTTACAGGTATATTTGTATTTATTTTAGCTAGGTAGTTATTAAATAGTTAATAACTATTTAATAACTATTGTACCTAGTTAAAATAAATAAAAAGTTGCCTGTAAAATAAAAATAAATCATAAAATATCTACAATGTAACTATTAGTTATATTGTAGCTATATTAGGGTTTATTTTATAGGTATTTAGTTTTAAAAAGGAATAATTTAGTTAATATTATTAATTTAATTTAGATTTATTTAAATTATATTTAAATTAGGGGGGTTAGGTTTAGGGTTAGAATTAGATTTAGGGGTTAATAACTTTATTATAGTGGCGGTGACGTTGGGGGCAGCAGATTAGGGGTTAATAAATATAATGTAGGTTGCGGCGGTGTCCGGAGTGGCAGATTAGGGGTTAATAGTATAATGTAGGTGTCTGTGATGTCGGGGGCGGCAGATTAGGGGTTAATAAGTGTAAGATTAAGGGTGTTTAGACTCGGGTTCATGTTAGGGTGTTAGGTGTAGACATATTTTTTATTTTCCTATAGGAAACAATGGGGCTGCGTTAGAAGCTGGACGCTGCTTTTTTGCAGGTGTTAGTTTTTTTTTCAGCCGGCTCAGCCCCATTGTTTCCTATGGGGAAATCGTGCATGAGCACGTTTAGCCAGCTCACCGCTGGCTAAAACCTAGCCTAAACTAAACTGCCAATAGCCCTTAAAAGGGCCTTTTGCGGGGCATTGCCCCAAAGAAATCAGCTCTTTTACCTGTAAAAAAAAAATATACAAACAACCCCCCAACAGTAAAACCCACCACCCTTACAACCAACCCCCCAACTAAAATCCTAACTAAAAAAAACTAAGCTCCCTATTGCCCTGAAAAGGGCATTTGGATGGGCATTGCCATTAAAAGGGCATTTAGCTCTTTTTCAGTGCCCTTAAACCCTTAAAAAAACCTAACACTAACCCCTGAAGATCCACTTACAGTTTTTGAAGACAGGACATCCATCCTCAACGAAGCCGGCAGAAGTCCTCAACAAAGCAGCAGAAGTCTTCATCCAACCGGGCAGAAGTCTTCATCCTGACGGCATCTACTATCTTTATCCATCCGGCACGGAGTGGGTCCATCTTCAAGACATCCGTCACGGAGCATCCTCTTCTTATGACGACTCTTCCAGAATGAAGGTTCCTTTAAATGACGTCATCCAAGATGGCGTCCCTTGAATTCTGATTGGCTGATAGAATTCTATCAGCCAATCGGAATTAAAGGTGAAAAAATCTGATTGGCTGATGCAATCAGCCAATAGGATTGAGCTTGCATTCTATTGGCTGATTGGAACAGCCAATAGAATGCTAGCCCAATCCTATTGGCTGATTGGATCGGAATTCAAGGGACGCTTCAAGGGATGTTTTTTTTGTAATTTAGTTAATTGTATTTAATTTAGGCAAGTGATTTAATTGTAGTGTAAGGTTAGGTGTTAGTGTAGGACAGGTTAGGTTTTATTTTACAGGTACATTTGTATTTATTTTAGCTAGGTAGCTAGTAAATAGTTAAAAACTATTTACTAACTAGTCTACCTAGTTAAAATAAATACAAACTTGCCTGTGAAATAAAAATAAAACCTAAGCTAGATACAATGTAACTATTAGTTATATTGTAGCTAGCTTAGGGTTTATTTTACAGGTAGGTATTTTGTTTTAACCCCTTAACGACCAAGGACGTACGCCACACGTCCTCAAAAAAAATACAGTTAATGACCGAGGACGTGTGGTGTACGTCCTTGGTCTGGAAAGCAGCTGGAAGCGATCCTGCTCGCTTCCAGCTGCTTTCCGGTTATTGCAGTGATGCCTCGATATCGAGGCATCCTGCAATAACCCCCCTTGGCCATCCGATGCAGAGAGAGCCACTCTGTGGCTCTCTCTGCACGGACATCGGTGGCCGGTATCGTTGGTGGGTGGGAGCAAGTCTGGGAGGCGGGTGGGCGGCCATCGATGTGCCGAATGAAGTGGAGGGGGGCGGGACACATGGGAGCGCGCACGGGAGCGCTCGCGTGCACGGGGGGCGGCGGGCAGGCGCATGCACGGGACGGGAGCGGGAGGGAACCGCTACACTGCAGAAAAATAAATGTGAATAAAAGTAAAAAAATAAACATTTTAAAAAATAAATAATCTAAGGGATCTGGAAGGGTGGGGGGTTGATCTGGGGGGGGGGGGGAAAGCTACACTACAGAAAAGGGCAATTAAATAAAAAAAACAACACTTTTTTTTACTAAACTGGGTACTGGCAGACAGCTGCCAGTACCCAAGATGGCGCCCATTAAGGCAGAGGGGGAGGGTTAGAGATCTGTTTGGTGGGGGATCAGTGAGGTTGGGGGCTAAGGGGGGATCCTACACAGTAGCATATGTAAATATGCTAAGAAAACCCCCCCAAAAAAACAAATATAGCTTTTATTTTAGTACTGGCAGAGTTTCTGCCAGTACTTAAGATGGTGGGGACAATTGTGGGGTGGGGGAGAGAAGAGAGCTGTTTGGGAGGGATCAGGGGGTCTGATGTTTCAGGTGGGAGGCTGAGCTCTACACTAAAGCTAAAATTAACCCTGCAAGCTCCCTACAAGCTACATAATTAACCCCATCACTGCTAGCCATAATACACGTGTGATGCGCAGCGGCATTTGGCGGCCTTCTAATTACCAAAAAGCAATGCCAAAGTCATATATGTCTGCTATTTCTGAACAAAGGGGATCCCAGAGAAGCATTTACAACCATTTGTGCCATAATTGCACAAGCTGTTTGTAAATGATTTCAGTGAAAAACCTAAAATTGTGAAAAATTTAACGTTTTTTTAATTTGATCGCATTTGGCGGTGAAATGGTGGCATGAAATATACCAAAATTGGCCTAAATCAATACTTGGGATTGTGTACTACACTACACTAAAGATAAAATTACCTCTAAAAGCTCCCTACATGCTCCCTAATTAACCCCTTCACTACTGGGCATAATACACGTGTAGTGCGCAGTGGCATTTAGCAGCCTTCTAATTGCTAAAAAGCAATGCCAAAGCCATATATGTCTGCTATTTCTGAACAAAGGGGATCCCAGAGAAGAATTTACAACAATTTAAACCATAATTGCACAAGCTGTTTGTAAATAATTTCAGTGAGAAACCAAAAGTTTGTGAAAAAATTTGTGAAAAAGTGAACGATTTTTTGTATTTAATCGCATTTGGCGGCGAAATGATGGCATGAAATATACCAAAATGGGCCTAGATCAATACTTTGGGATGTCTACTAAAAAAAAAATATATACATGTCAATGGATATTCAGCGCTAATTTTGAAAAAATAATGGTTTGGAAATAGCAAAGTGCTACTTGTATTTATGGCCCTATAACTTACAAAAAAAGCAAAGAAGATGTAAACATCGTGTCGTATAGATAGTATTTCTAAACTCAGGACAAAATTTAGAAACTATTTAGCATGGGTGTTTTTGGTGGTTGTAGATGGGTAACAGATTTTGGGGGTGAAAGTTAGAAAAAGTGTGTTTTTTTCCATTTTTCCTTATATTTTATAATTTTTTTTA